>NW_028240968.1:0-65527 GCF_964263255.1 Lissotriton vulgaris
ACCACACACAGAGACCAAACAACCATAAATGGCTTACCGCCGCCAATGGGTAATCACAGATGTGGCAACTTCCACTCCTGCGAGTTTGCTATAACCACTCAGATATGGACATAAGGAGAAAAATCAGGGAACATTAAACATATGTCAAACTGCAGAAGTTCCAACATTATCTATCTCATATTATGTCCATGCGGACTTGGTTACATTGGAGAAACCTCAAGGGAGTTCTGTTTTAGATTCTCGGAACACAAGTCTGCAATAAAAACCCAAAAAATCCCTAGCACCTATGGTTAACCACGATCAAGACCATCAACACACAGAAAATGATATGAGGTGTTTGATCCTAGAAAGGGTTAGAGTGATACCAGGAAAAGGTCCCACAAAAACAAGGAAACAAAGAGAAACCTATTGGATTTTCTCTTTAGATACGGTTCGCAAGGGATTAAATGAAGAAATAGTATGGATAGTGACAACCTGAAATATACACAAAGATTAACATATCACCTCTGGTATGGCATGTTAAGATCCTCTGCATACTCTTCTTTTCCATTTAATTTGGTGGGTCTGCCCGCTTATTAAATGTACATCTTAGATTTATCCCCTTTTTTGATTAGTAGATTTTTAAGGAATGCCCCTCTGAGCTAACTTTCAGTAGTTCAGTTGTAGCCTCTGAGCCTTGATGACCAGTGTCCGCATGTCTTACATGGGAATTACCATATCCACAAACTGGTTATGGGTCCCTGTGCTTTGACTTGTCGTATCTTCCTCTCACTTGAGGACTTAATTGGATAGATGGTGAGACTACATAGGCCATATACCTAAAGCAATATTTATCATTAGTTACTACACTGCATTGACTGGAAGTATAGTTACAGCACTTCTTTGTGCTTGACATATTGACATCCGGTCGGGGCTCTTTATTAAAGGAGCGAAAATATCAGCTCACAATCCTACCTTTACTAATATGGCGCTCAATATCTTAGCGAAGTGCGATACTACAGCGCAATGTCTTACACATTCATTGAGAGAATACCTTTCATAAATTAAGTCCGTCGTCAATAGCACTTCTCCTGCCAATCCCATTCTTTTCCAACATGGCGCTCATTGACTTTGCGTAGTGTGTTATCATATCGCCAGGTTTCACATTATCACCGCAAGAACACCCAACATAAATAAAGTTCGTCAGCAATAGTACGATCTCTGCCAAACTCGTACCTGGACAGGAGTAGGAGGTTGTGAGAACTGCTAAATTGGGTAAGTCCATCTTCAGCGTTAGGACATGTAGCCTCGTGGCAATTCAGCATCTTGTTTTTTTTTATATGTGCAACTAATATCAGCCACTTCCCCGGTAATACTAGGGGGGGATTTTAACTTAGTCCCAGATCTTAAAACCAATCGTTCCCCTCCACTGAAACAATCAAATCTGCCTAAAATGAGGTACTGGCTGGGGATTCGCAAAAGTGACCCAGGATTGGTGGATACCTGGAAAGAAAAAGGTTACAAAAAACATGCATTCACGTTCAAGAATAAAAAAATTAGATCTGCAGTCCAGAATAGACTACATTTTAGTAGACAAAGCCCTTGTAGACAGCATACAAAAGGTTGAGCATCTGCCGGCTCATCTGTCCGATCACTCCGCAGTGATGTTAAAAACACAATTAGGAAAGGACAAATCAAACTCAAGGTGGACTGTGGATCGCACCATCTTAAATGACCCACAGAATTTAGCAGAACTTAAAGCTGAGTCAGTTGCCTATTTCGAAAATAACAAAGAGGGAATCTCACCGCAAGTTACGTGGGACGCATACAAGGCAGTAATTAGGGGGAAAATATTAAGCCTGGCAACACACAAAACAAAAACAACAAAACATGAGATAGGACATTTAGAAAACATAATGAATACTCTGGACACACAAACAGAGGCTGAAAAAGACGGAGGTAAAAAGAGGAAATTAGAAGCCGACAGGATGAAACAAAAGGAAAACTTAGCAGGAGTACTAGAGTGTAAAGTGAGAGAAAGATGGGAAGTGAGTAAATTGTCGCACTAGGAGTATGGGGAAGCGTGCAGTAAGTTGCTGGCTTGGAAAACAAAAACTGACTCAAGTAGGAACAAGATAGTCAATATCCAGCCTTAAGGTGCCAGAGAATCGAGCTCTGAGGACGCTGTGATAATGAAAGAATTCGTAAATTTCTTCACAGAACTATATACAGAGGACACAAATCCTACAAACGAGCAACTTAAGGAATACCTAGAAGCCCAGGAACTCCCAAGGTTAATAAACGAGGAAAAAGAAGAATTAAATTCGGAAATTACAAGGGAGGAAGTAAAGGAAGTGTTGAAAGGCCTAAAGAGAGGGAAAGCGGCAGGTCCAGATGCACTTCCAAATGAACTATACACTAAGCTCAGTGAGGTCCTGATCCCCCACACTCACAGATCTGCTAAACACAATCTACCAAGAGAAAGAGAAACTCCCAGAATCCTAGAATGAGGCGACAATAAATATTATAATAAAGCCGGGGAAAAATCCAGCAAAATGTGAGTCCTACCGTCCAATTTCTTTACTGAATTGCGACTACAAAATATTCACACAAATCATGGCAAAAAGGCTAGGGAAAATAGCCGGAACCCTGATCAAGGTAGACCAGAAAGGGTTCATGAAGGATAGGCAATTGCATGACTTAACACACAAGCTTATTGGGGCCATAGACATAGCAGTGATAGAAAAACTACCATTGACTATTATTACCCTTGACGCTGCTAAAGCCTTCAATAGGGTGAACTGGGACTTCCTAAATAAAGCACTAATTAAGTATAACCTAGGAGCCAATTTCCAGGGAATGGTCAAGGAATTGTATAGAGCCCCTAAAGCCAAGGTTCTAATCAATGGGGGTCTAACAGAAAACATTGAGATAAAGAGAGGGACGAGACAGGGTTGTCCCCTCTCCCCCCTACTTTTTAATCTATATATCGAGCCTTTGGCAAGTAGTCTTAGAAATCACTCAAACATAACTCCATTCAAGCACCATGGGTGGGAGAAGAAGTTCGCTCTATATGCGGACGACCTAATGAATTTCAATAACAACTATGAGGGGTCCATTACACCAATAGAAGAAACTCTGTTTAAATTTAGGATGGTATCTGGCTACCAAACAAACCAGACAAAAACAGAAATCATGAGCTGGAATTCCCTGATCAACAACACTCACACCAGGGAGACAATTAGATACATAGGAATAGACCTAATTAAAGATCTGGACAAAATGACTAAGATAAATCTGGATAGGATTATTGCTGAGGTCAGAAAACTGTTAAAAGCTTAGGAGGATTTACCGCTTACCTTTCTCTGAAAATCTAACATAATCAAAATGTCTATATTACCCAAATTCACATATATTTTCGGTGCAATCCCACTAGAATTTAAGAGGGAATCCCTAAAGAAGGTACAAGGGGAACTTGCAAGCTTCATCTGGTCAGTAAAAAGCACACAAATAGCCTGGAGCAAATTGAGGAGGAAAAAAGCACAAGGGGGATTAGCAAGCCCAGACTTACTGGAATAATATATGGCCTTCCACTTTAAGACCATAAGGATACTCTTGAAAAACTACGACCAGTATCCGGAATACCTTCAAGCTTTGGCAGAAAAGGTAGGATACTTCTTATACAAATTTGGCTACCCGAAGTACTTTAAAAAGGTAAAACTAAAGATCCTTAAATCAGCAGCGAAATTGTGGTATCAAATAAGAAGCACCCTGAATATACCATACTACAGTGAGTTCGCACCAATATGAGACTCTCCTGGAACACCAGAGTGCTTTAAGGACAGCTTGGCAACTCCTTTGAAAACAGCAGGTATTCAGGAATGGGGCCAATTAATGGCTGATAATACAATTGTAAACTGGGAAATTCTGACAACAAAGACAAATGCGACCCTTGCAAAATTCAAGTACTACCAGCTCTCTAGTTGGGAAAAAAACATTGAAGGAGAACAAAAGAGGAAACACTGCCATAGAGACATTGATGATAAAGATCACACCCATAAAAAAGAAATATCCTGCTGGTATTGGGCCCTTATTTTGGCAGGGGAGGAGAACTTCCTGATTCCAGAGGCGACCTGGGGGAAAGAGCTGCCATCGCTGGAGGTCCAGAAACTGTGGCAAGTATCTATGGGAACATGTTGGTCAATTGTGAAATCCGCTGCCTTAAGGAGAAACCATCTCTTTACCACCCATAGAGCTTACTGGACCCCGAAGAGGCTATCTAAATTCTGTGGGCCAAATACAAAAAGCTGCCCCAAATGCGGTTTGGAGAAAGCAGATGATCTACATATGTTTTGGCAGTGCCCCCAGATCGACGAATTTTGGCAGGAAGTGGGTAAGACTCTAGACACAGTACTGAGAAGAGCAACATGTGTAAGTATGGATCTTGTTATTTTTGGGGTGACTATAGGTGTTGGCTTAAATACTTTAACGAAAAAAGAAGAAAACCTGTTTATGTTAATTCTGCTGGCACGGAGGGAACTCTGTATTAAGTGGGTAAGCTCAGCCCCCAGATACACCGAGAATGGGTAGCCTCAGTAAATAGAATAAATAAGATGGACAGGAAAGGGAAACCCAGTAGGAAATATAACTTTTGGGAAATATGGGAGGACTCAGTTTGCTTCCTAAATGATGATTTCTACGGCACACCACGGAAAGGGCAAACTCCGATGATTATGCGATGGCAATAAACATACAGGCAAAGTGCCTGTGTGAGTGGCCTGGTTGGTCAGCTTCCCCAGGATGGAAACATTTATTGTATTTGGTTACGGAAACAAGGGGACCCCCTCTGAACACACTTACAGGGAGACTCCCCAAACCCAATTTTCAGAATACAAAAGGGGCAGTGAAGGAACACAGAACAGAGAAGCGGGACCCTGAAAACTCTGTATACTTACTATTGCAGAATGAGGATAAAAAATGTTTTAAAAAATCTTGTTTTTAAACTAGGCTTCTGTAAATCAAGTCGATACTTTGCGCAGAGCGAGTACGGGTAGTTTATAGTTAGGCGCTAGAGCCAGACTATCAGTAGGCGCATTGTCATATGGCGTCTACAGATATATCGTTGAAGCCATTTTGGATAGTTCTACGTGAAGTCTCTAATTTGAACAATGCGAGAGTTCTACATATAAATGATACTCGGGGTTATCGATTCTGCTTGGCTTTAATCTACATGCAAGCAGCTGTTAAGAGGCGATAGATGACCATTTGTGTTAGCATCTCATATACCATATCCTATGTGCTAAATCAGAATAACAGCCTGTCAGTAATGGGGGACCCTTCTAAAAATACCTTCTCAAGCCTGTTCCATGCTCTCTTTGGGATAACAGCTCGGTCATTAAATAGGGGCCACTCAAACAGCAAAAAGTTTCCTTCAGCTGTCGTAACCTCACACTTATGCCCTACGGGTAGGTTACGCCATGTTTGCACCCCAAGAGATACCAAATAGATAGTTTATTACCTCCATAATTAATGAGTTTTTTTTTTGTTAGTTTTCGTAACTTAACATTCATGCCCCACGGATAGTTAATGCCATGTACACACTCCACAGGGATACCAAGTTGACAGTGTAATTACCTCTAACATATGGACATTGAGGCCTAAAACGACCTAGACAGGCTTACCATATAATAATTATTATATTATCTCGCGCATATATACATACAAGCACAGCGCGATTATTACACTTTGTCTCTAGGGGACAAGTATCAATGACAGCCTCCGTGTGATCATAGGTACAAGAGATATCATAGTCTTCTATACATATTAATTTCTACCACGAGGATTGGTTTCAGCTTTTATCATCTGCTATTATCTCAGTACCCTAATGTATATCATTGAACTCTTCCTTGTAGAGTGGTTGGACATAGAACATAGCAGTATCAACATATTCAATACGATAAGAAGAAATACTACATAGGATCTTCAAGTATACAATCCTTAATTTAACAAGCATTGGAAATGCAATAGGTCTCGCACCATTAGAGTTAGTGCTTTTAGAATTGTTTATGGGTTTTTTTTGTAAATGTTTAGCATTTTTGTTTCCTGTAGCCAATGCTAAAGAATTACAAATAAAAAAAGCCATAAACATTTCTTAAAGCTCTAACTGAAATGGTCTGAGACCTATTGCACTGTGTGAGGGTGAGGGGTTGAGGGTGAGTGAGGGTGAGGGTGAGGGTGGGTGAGGGTGAGTGAGGGTGAGGGGTTGAGGGTGAGTGAGGGTGAGTGAGGGTGAGGGGTTGAGGGTGAGTGAGGGTGAGGCTGAGGGGTTGAGGGTGAGGTGTTGAGGGTGAGTGAGGGTGAGGGTGAGTGAGGGTGAGGGGTTGAGGGTGAGTGAGAGTAGTTGAGGCTGAGTGAGGGTGAGTGAGAGTGAGGGTGAGTGAGGGGTTGAGGGTGAAGGTTTGAGGGTGAGGGTGAGGGGTTGAGGGTGAGTGAGGGTGAGGGGTTGAGGGAGGGTGAGGGTGAGTGAGGGTGAGGGTGAGTGAGGGTGAGTGAGGGTGAGGAGTTGAGGGTGAGTGAGGGTGAGTGAGTGTGAGGGGTTGAGGGTGGGTGAGGGTGAGGGTGAGGCTGAGGTGTTGAGGGTGAGTGAGGGTGAGTGAGGGTGAGTGAGAGGTTGAGGGTGAAGGGTTGAGGGTGTGAGGGTGAGGGGTTGAGGGTGAGTGAGGGTGGGGGGTGAGGGGGTGAGGGTGGGGGGGTGAGGGGGTGAGGGTGAGGGTGAGGGGGTGAGGGTGAGGGGTTGAGGGTGTGGGGTGAGAGTGAGGGGGTGAGGGTTAGGGGGTGATTGTTAGGGGGTGTGAGCGTTAGGGGGTGTGAGCGTTAGGCGGTGTGCGGGTTAGGGGGTGTGAGGGTGAGTGTGAGTGAGGGGGTGTGAGGCTTCGGGTGTGTGACGTTGCGTGAGTGTGTGTGAGGGTGAGTGAGGGTGTGAGAGGTGTTATGCAGAGGGTGTGTGACGGTGGGTGAGGGTGTGTGAGGGTGAGTGTGAGTCATTGTGAGGTGTTGAGGGTGAGTGAGGGTGAGGGTGAGTGAGGGGTTGAGGGTGAGTGAGGGTGGGTGAGGGTGAGGGGTTGAGGGTGAGTGAGGGTGAGGGGTTGAGGGAGGGTGAGGGTGAGGGATTGAGGGTGAGGGGTTGAGGGTGGGTGAGGGTGAGTGAGGGTGAGGGGTTGAGGGTGAGTGAGGGTGAGGGTGAGTGAGGGTGGGTTTGAAAAGTCCTACGTACATCTCCTATTGTTGAGCATCCTCACAATAATTCGGTACTTCAATCACATGCCGACTAACACTATGAAGATAAGGACCTTACAGTTACTCGCGCAAGTGAAATCCCGATAAATGTTGGAGGGCGGACAGTCAGACTTGCACGTGCGTATTCGACAGTTTTACCAGCAATAAACAAGCATGACCTGCTGTAAAAATACGACGAAAAACTAACAACAGGACGGCTACTGGTTAGATATCCAAATTAGCTAATTCCGAAGTGGACACCGAGAAGATTGTAGTCCGTTCTTTATGTCTACCTTGGTGATTCCTCCTTTGTTTCGCTTCGGGCGGAAGTTTTAGAACGTGTACCGGAAGTAATCCATTGTTTCGTTGACCCCCCTCATACACCGCATCAGGTAGGAGAACACAGAAGTATTACGTTATAAAATGTTTGTGTTTGAAGCGTTAAACTACGATTTTCGAAGCAACGGAGACTGCATTTATCAGTATACTTAAGAGCTGTTCCGCAGGTTACCAATCAGTATGCCGTTTTCTCTTATATCAGGTCACGAGTGACAGATTCAGAGCTTGCAATGTTCAGTTACCGGTTTGTGTTAAAACAATCCGGGCTAACGTAAAAAGATGTACATACTTATTGCAGATGTACAGAAAAGTCTAGAAGGCATTTTGAGATGGCCCAGTGTGCAAGTGAATAGGAGAAAGGTGGTTAAGTCTGTTAGTAGTGATTTTAGTAGGAAATGTATGTCAGTATAGAACTGAAATGTAACATTTATTTTGCAACTACTTTTTTCGCAAATTTAAAAAGCAATACTTCCTGCAGTGGGGGATGACAAGAAAATGTGCACTTGGCAGCAACACCGATTAAAACACGTTCGGCCAATGAGGCTTCAATGCAGCAAGCTTGCCATAGTGGAGCTATGTAACGCGTTTTAAATGTTTCGTGGGCACACTTCTATGTTGCAATAGAATAGTATGAAGATATGTAAAAAAGAAATCCGTACCGCTTCTAAGGCTGTTAATAGATCTTGATATAACCTTTGTTCAATGATACTCAATTTACCGACCTAGGACGGATGGAAGGCGGGGTAGCTAGCCCTTGTCTGCATTCACGTTGCTGCGCTACTGATTACCGCCGACGCCAGCTGCGATGGTGCCCCTCACAGCTGTTTAGTGTTGCAGGCTATGCGCCCTACGGGTGCTGTCAGTTCACAGGTGGGTGTTGAGAACAGAGTGGGCATCGTCTGCTGGGACACCTCCGTTTTATGCGGCCAGTACGGCATCCAGTTTCTCGCACGCACGTTAAGCAGTACCGATTGCAGCAGTTTCTAGTTCGGATTGCACCGTGAACATGGAGTAGATGTTGATGGTGAAAATTCATGTCGCAGGGCATATTCTATAAAGGATTATAAAGACGGCGGGGGGAGGGGGGAGGAGAAATGCGACGCGAAATGGCAGGCAGGGGAGGGGGCGGAGCGGGGGTGTGGGAGGAGTGCGGGAACAGACGGCGAGGGGAGGAGAGTAGGAGGAGGAGAGTAGGGGAGGCACGGCCTAGCGGCCGTGCAATCAAGAAGTGAGGGGGCGGGAGAGTAGGCAAGGCAGGCGGCTGGGGGCATGTGCACGCGCTTTTAAGCTCAATGCGCATGCGCATTGAGCTTAAAAGTCACGGGCACTGCAAGGAATCGCCACGATTCCTTGCAAGTTGGACAAAGAGTGGATAAGCCCCCATAGTCTCGCTTGCTCGATGCGCATGCGCATCGACAGGCGAGACCTAAAAATAGGTAAGAGTGTTCTATCATCATAGATATTGAGAACTAGGTAGCCTGCACTTTACCATATGAACATTTTTAGTAATCCTTCCTTAAAGGTCTATTTTGGACAATCTGACCTATATGAAATCAGGACTCATAAGATAGAAGGAAGGACTGGATATTCTCAGTTGTAAATAGGCTACTCTAGAATAACTGATTCCTCTAAAAAATAATGAAACATATAGATATCTCACCGGTAGGTTTGTGCTTCTTTCTCCATAGTTAAATGCGCTGACACAATACAGCATAACTTCGATCTAGAAATATAGAAAAGACATCCACCTATTTGGCAATCCTGTAATACAAAAGAAAAGATCCCCGACCTTCTGATTCAGTTGTAAGTAGGCTTCCCTAGAAAAACTAATTATCTGATAAAAGCAATTAAACCCATAGCTACCAAACCATTAGGTTTGTGCTTCTTCTTTCATAGTTAAATGCACTGATACAATACGGCGACATGCAGATCCTGAGATATAGAAAAGATATCTACCCATTTCCTGAAAACATGTAGGTCATAATTAGATTTTAATCTACTCTTGGTGAAGGTTGATAAAAAGCACGAACTACTATATCTGCACTTGTGGTGCTATCTACTAGAATTCTATCCAAATCTTGGGAATTTCTGTTCCTTCTTCTTACTTTTCTCACAATCAAGCCCATGAGGTCTACGACCAAGATATGGAGTCTCAAGGCTATTGCAGTGGTCACACCTCACTATTATTCTTAGCACATAACATATGTTTTGAAAAGAAATAACAATGTTTTTGGTTCTAGATACAGCACAGAACTCAGAAACGTATTGTATTATTGCAGATACCAAGATCCCCCAGTTTCTGATTGGAATTGTATGTTTTTCGGCCCTGATGAAGGTGATCATATCTTGCTTTCACCGAAACTTGCGTAGGCCAACTACAGACATCTGAGAATACTATCTAAGAATCATGTCAAGACAAATGATCACCCATAAATTAAAATGATGGACTGATGCCTTCTGAAAGTACAGACATAGGACAAACAGTATCTCTGTAATAGATCTTTGCCTCAGATGTTGTTGTTTTCTTTATAATTATATTTGCACAGAGTATGATTTTGATTTCACTCGAGTTCTTTATTTCCTGTGGGGGTCACTGAAATAATATCTTATGAAATTGTAAACTATAACTGATGTTCTCTTTTCATTTTCACAAGTTACTGTAAAAATGTATAAATTGTTTTTATCTAAAAAAAAACAAAAGAAAAAATAGACATATTTATACAAAAAAAGAAAGAAAAAATGTATTTTGAACAATAAAATGTAATCTAAATGAAAGTTACTTTTTCCTGAAATTTTGTATCTGTGTTGTACACTTGAAATTGTTTGTAGAGTTCATACCAATTGATAAATCAGATAGGTCTGACAAGAGGTTTTGTATATTTTGTGTTCCATTTCCAACTCCTTCATGTTGCAGGGCGGTGTCCGTCAAGGATGTCCCCTTTTCTCTCTTCTCTTTATTCTTGCACTAGAACCCTTTCTAGCTAAAATTAAACAAAACTCAAACATATATGGTTTTCAACATGATATACTTCATGTTAAAATGAGTGTCTATGCAGATGACATTCTGTTATTTATGTCCAAGCCAGAACACTCTATTCCAGCTTTCACTGCAGCAGTCAATGCTTTCTCTTTAATTTGTGGTTATAAATTGAATCATGATAAATGCAAATTCCACCTCCTAATATTTTATGTTTTAAATAAGACTTTGTGCCTACTAATTTCTCATGGAACTCCCAAAAGATTAAATATTTAGGTCTCTGGTTTGCTCCCTCAATTAGACAGACTCTATCCCTAACATGACTCATGTCCTTTCTACTTTATCTACATCTGTTTTCAAATGGCATCCTTTATACTTATCCTGATGGGGCAGACTTGACACTAATAAAATGATACTTGCTCCCGTCATTTTTTTTATATGAGCTCGGCTATTCCTCTCAACTTCCCTGCATACTTTTTCAAAAAAATGTATTCTTTTTTATCAGTATTATTATGGAATAAGAAAAAAACAAGTATGTCCCTAATCAAGCTCAAACGTCCTAAATCACAGGGTGGAGTCAAATTCCCAGATTTTCAAATTTACCACAATGTGTTTCTTCTTAAACAGCTTTCTAAATCCTTAAATCATTCCATTTCCAATCCCTCTCCATTTTGGAAAGATCTGGAGCACTCTTTCCAATCTCCCTTTTCCCTTGATGAGTCTCTTACTTCCACTCACAAGACACATTTATTTTCTATCCTCACCTATACATAATACTACTCATAAGCTATTTCACCCTTTTATGTTATCACATCTCTCAAGTAAAGACCAATTTCTTAACTCCTTCATTTGGCAAAATAACTTTCTTAAAATTAAAAACAAACCCATCTTTTGGAAGGCTTGGTGAGACAAAGGTCTGCTTTGGATCCACCTGCTTTACTCAAAGGATTCTTTTCTTACTTTTTCTGAAGCACAATTACTTTATTAATTGCCTAAATCATTCTCTGCCAAATTCAAGTTATTAATCCCAAATATATCTTCTTCCTTATCTTTAATATCTCCTACATAATTCCCCTCATTACCTAATCGCAATATTCTCCCCGTTTTAAGTGCCGAAGCTAGCACTTCATCTATTTACAAATTCATCAACACATCCATTGAACACAGATCTAAAACTAACATAGAACTTCAATGGAATGTGAATTCCACTCTTCATGGTCCACTGCCTTTTTGGGATAAATTATGGCTGAAACTCTGTAACGCTTCAAGATCAGCTAGCACAACACAAACACTTTTCTTTATATACAATCGACTTCCTACATAAATTAAAATCCACACTTTCTTCAAATTGCTGGTCATGTAACAATCCTCATGCAGACTTATAACACAAGCTTTTCTCTTGCCCCTATACACATCAGTTCTGGTTGAAGGTATGGTCTCAAATCAATGCCATCTTTCACATTCATTTCCCCTTTTCCTCTACAGATATCTTTCTAGGTACACTATTTGAACATTGGCAAACCCTCCCTCACAACACGGATGTTGTGGATTTTATTAATTGCAATTGCTTTCCAACAAATAACTCAAAATTTCAAACAATCCACACAACTTTCCTTTCAAGCTTGGTGGTATAGTGTATGCTATAACCATAGACTGGATCGTGCTTATATCTCCCCTATGTCTCTACTCCTGAAAAGAGAACGCATATGGTTCCCTGTGACTATGTTCTTGGATACTTCTGCACAAAAGTCTACCCCAAAACACCCATCTTTGGAAGAAGTCCTCAAACCCCCACGAATGGGTTTTTATATATTTTTTCATTGTTTTTATTATTTTTGTTCATAACATCGGCGAGACAATCAGCATGAATATAGTTGTTGTCTTCAGTAAGTTTGAATAGTTCATAATACAGATTCACATCTTCCTCTATTCTTCCCCAGCTGTGCATTTTAAAAGCCAACATTTCCCCTCCCAACCCAGCCTTCCTAGTCCTCCCCTGAGTCTTCTTCAGAGCTAACCACTTCAGAGTCAGGTATTGATTCGCAAATATCCCCCCTATATGTGTTCCAGGCTGTCCATATTGTGGTCCATTTCCGGGGGCACCCCTGGCCTATGTAAACAGTCCGCTCAGTCAGCATGTTGATATCCATGTCCCTACACCATACCTCCAACGATGGCAACTCAGCGGCTCCCCATTTCTGTGCTATGTTCCGCTTGGCTACCATGAGACCCAATGTCACTCATTCCTGTCCGTGTCGCAATAGGTCATTAGGTTCCCGTATGTTATGAAGGCATCTACGTGGTTCAGGCAGCAGTGAGACACTCACAGTCTGGGAGTTCGTTCTCAGGACCTTCCACCAGTAGTCAGTTATCAGTGGGCAATCCCATATCGTATAGAAGAAAGAGCCCTCATTCCCACATCTCCTAAGGCAGTATGGATGTTGTGCCCTGCCTATTTTGTGAAGCGTGCATCTGGTGAGGTAAGAGCGGTGTAAAATCTTGAGCTGAACAAGCCTGAGCCTTGCCGGGATACACACCTCTTTGGGTGAGGCTAGGGCTTCCTGCCATTCTGTTTCGTCCATGTCACCAATATCAACTGTCCATCTATCTTTTAAAGTCGTAGTGGCATCTGGCAGGCTATTAACCAATTTGAGATAAGTGAATGATGTGACGCACTTCGGCATGAAGTCTGTGAGTAGCCTGTCTTCTAGGGGGGAGGCCTCAGGTATATCTGTGTCTTGCGGTAGTACTGGTAAGAGTGCGCGTCGAATTTGTATGTAACAGAAGGTCTCTGTAGGTGCAAGCTCGTATTGGTGTCTGAGCTGGTCAAATGGGATGACCGTCCCCTTGTCCCATAAGTCGCCCACCGTGGAGATACCTATGTTGTCCCATTGCTTGAAGCCCCTGCTATTCCTAAGTGTTCCTAACTGCTTTGCGACCCAAAGGGGGGTAAGTTCCATCCCAACCGCGCTTGTGCTGTGTGCCATAGCATGACTGTGTGCTTTGTCGGTCCCTCTAGTTTCATAGCTCGCTTTTTATTATATAGGGCCGTCAGCATATTGCTCGTGCCCAGTTGTATCCTATCTGCCATATATGCTGGATCTGCCAGAGGGGCGTGTATCCATTGATTGATAATCTTGAGGTGTGCAGCCCAGTAATATTTATTTTATTTTATTTATTTTAAGAATTTGTAAAGCGCAAACTGTCGCCATTGCAGGCATCCTGGCGCTGACAGAGTCTGAGGAAGATTGGGGGGTGGAACAGAGGGGACTAGGTCTAGCGCGGGAAGAGCCAAGTTTTAACCTTTTTTCTGAAAGGTAGGAGATCATTGGTATGTCTGATCTCGGTGGGGAGAGTGTTCCAGAGTCTAGCGGTGGTGACCTCAAAAGATCTACCACAGGATCTGACCTTCTTGAATCTGGGGATGACTACCAGTTTGGCATCTGAGGAGCGGAGTTGTCCAGTGGGGAAGTACCACACAAACTTGGATTGTAAAGGGACTGGGAAGCGCAATGCGACTGTCGTACCAACTGCGGTAAAATTTTGCTTGTGCTATGCGTGCCGGCCTGTTGCCCCATAAGAGCGTAGATACCAGCGCTGCTATTTGTTTAAAGTATTTTAAAGGTACCGGAAATGACGTGTTTTCTAATGCGTACAAAAATCTGGGCAGGGCCATCATTTTAAATAACGCCGCTTTTCCCAACAGCGTCAGGGGGAGTGACTCCCAGTGCGTCACATCTCTTCATAAGTGCTCCAAGGAGGGTGCCAGATTCTTGGCAAAAAAGGCCGCGGGTCCGCCGTTATTTGAATACCTAAGTATTTAAAAGAGTTTTGGGACAATGCTAGTGGGCAGTTCGGGGGGAGCCGAGGTACAGGTCCCTTTAGTATGTACAAAACTGATTTGGACCAATTTATGGTATATCCGGAGATTTTCCCGAAAGTGTCGCAAATCTCAAGAAGTACTGGTATAGTGCCTTCTGGATCCGTAAGGTTACACCAGAATGTCATCTGCGTAAAGAAAAATTCAGTCTTCCCATCCCTCCGCCCATCGAACACCTCCAATACCAACGCAAAAAGAAGCGGCGATAAAGGGCATCCCTGCCGTGTCCCCCTTGCCAGCGGTACAGCATCTGACAAGTGCCCATTTACTGCCACACATGCCATCGGTTCAGCGTAGAGGAGCCAGATCCATGCACAGTTCTTTGGGCCGAAGCCCAAGTGTGGCAGCGCCGCAAATAGGTAGCTCCGTTCCACTGTGTCATAGGCCATTCTTGCGTCAAGGGATAGGACTGCCGACTGTTCCGACAGGGTGTGCGTCCGGGCTAATGCGCCATGCAGTCACCTGAGGTTGAGCGCTGTATTTCTATTTGGCATGAAGCCTGACTGGTCCGGATGAATTAAATGCTGGAAGATGCGCTAGCAATCTATTTGCGAGCACTTTAGCCAGTACTTTTGTTTCCCTGTTTAGCAGCGAGATTGGGCGATATGAGAGACACTCTGTTGGCGGCTTCCCAGGCTTCGGGACAGCTACAATTGTTGCCATTCTTTGGTCTAAGGGCAGCTGCCCCCTCCCCAGGCTGTCAGTGAACATATTTAGCAGGTGTGGACAGATAGTGTCTGCCATAAGTTTGTATAGTTCTATCGGGATCCCGTTGGGTCCCAGTGCTTTACCCGACTGCAGTGATCTGATAGCAGTGTGTAACTCCTCTGTCCTGAGATCTGTCTCAAGCTCCAAAGAAACTTCCTGTGTGAGCCCAGGCATTGCTATGTCTTTTAGAAAGGCCGCTGCTTCAGCCTTCGATGTATTGGAGGACGATGCGTACACCGCCCGGAAATGTCCAGCCAATGTTTGTACTATGGCCCTCAGGTCAGACGTGAGATGGCCTTCAGCGGTTTGCAATTGCGCTATATTTCTGGTGCCATGCTCTCGTCTATCGAGCCAGGCCAACAACTTCCCTGCTTTATCTCCTATATCATAGATTTTGTGTTTTGCCGCCATAAGGGCCGTTGTCGTTTCCTGCCTGAGGTGTTCCCTGTACTGTTGTTGCTTTAAGTGTAAGGTGTGCACCGAGGTGGGCGTAGGGTCAGTAATATGGTCAGTGTCAGCTGCTTTTAACTCCCGTTCTAAGTCTGCGAGGTCTCGCTGCTTCTCTCGCTTGTGGCCCGTGATGGAGGCTATCGCCTGGCCCCTGAGAACTGCCTTGTAGGCCTCCCACAGAACGGACGGGGAGTCAACTGAAGCTACGTTCTCTGCAAAGAAGTGTTTGGTGGCTGCGGGACCTGCAAGTACGCTGGATAAATAGGGTAAAGTATCTTGCGAGAGGTGTGATGGGGAGAGTAGGTTAGCACAACCGGTGAATTGTCTGACACCCCCCTGGGCCCAATGTCAATGTTATCTATATGATGCAGACTGGTCTCCAAGGTCAGGAAATAATCTATCCTAGACAGACTGTTATGCACGGTGGAGTGAAATGTGTATTGTCTTGCTACGGAATAGGTACGCCTCCACACATCTGCCAGTCCCAACGCTTCTGCGAAGCTCTGTAAGCGAGAGACCCCCGGCGTCAAAGTCCTCGCTGGGTGTCGGATATATTGGCATCCATCGTGGCATTGAAATCCCCCCCGATAAGGTGGTCACCCTCCGGCAGAGACAACAGGAATTCACTGAGGGCCGGAAATGCCACTGTGTGCAGTGCCGGGGGGATGTATACTGACATTACATTAATGAGCTTACCTTCCCACTGACCCTGCAGTGCAGAAAACCTTCCCTGATCGACTTTTCTTGTTTGCATTACAATAAAGGGAGAGTTTTTTCGCAGCAAGATACCCGTTCCTCTAGACCCTGATAAAAATTCGGAGTGCACCACCATCTTGAACCCCCACCTATCCATCGCCTTACATGCCGTGCCTGTGAGGTGGGTTTCCTGGAGGAACTGTTCAGACCTCCCGAGGCTTTGCCGGGAGCAACAACGTTGCCGAGGCGCGGCGCAACTTTGCTTTTAACTGTGCTTTAGACTCTTTTAATTACCTTGCCTCACTGGTTCAGGGGCTGCGCTGTGGACATCGGGCACCCCTTGTCGTTTTCGGATTCCCTTGGCTGCCGCCGCCAGAGCGCCCCACGCTGAGCGTTCCCTCCCCCTCTGACGGGCAGGTCACGAGGGCGGGGACGGGCGTGGCTACCACCTAGGGCTGCTCTGTGGTTGGCGGGGTAGCTCCTCTGTCCCTCCACCCCCTGCCACGCCCCTACTACTACCGGTTGCCTACTTATGGCACTTCTATCCCAGTCGCGCAGCGGACAAGCGCAGCGGGCGCGACGAAGGCGCGCCGAAGTTGCGCCTAAGTTAAGCCCGTCTGCGCCCGTCTGCGACGGGCCGGGACCAGGGGCCACACCCCCTGCCTCATCATTGGCATACACACCTGCACAACTTCGTTCCTGCACTACTGATGTGCCCCTTTCCCATTCTCTCACGCAGCACCTCGTTTCATTAGGTATCTATGTCCCCCACTGAGACTGTGCCACTTCTCCGCGGTCCACGCTTCCCTTGCCCACTCAGGAAACCAGACTTCCTCCCACTACACCCTCACCTCCACCTCACATTGCCTCTGCCTACCTCCTCAACACTCGCTCGGCAGGCAAGCATCAACTAGAACTGTTCAACCTCCTTACCACAGACTCCCCTGATATTCTGTTCTTAACGGAAACATGGTTCTCTGAGGCCTCTCTCCCTGACATTCTAGCCATCCTCCCCGATTCTTATTATGCCCTCCGGGCCGACCGCCCCGACGGCAAGACCGGGGGGGGTGTTGCCATGATTGCTCGAACCACTCTTCAATTCCAGCTTCTCTCCCAACCTTCTATAGCTGGGGTGGATTTTTTGGTCGCCCGCTCCACTAATCTTTCCGCGCCTCTTACTGTCGTCCTTGTCTATCGCCCCCCCTGAGTATGCCTCTGTTTGTGGCCTCCCTGCAGGAACTCCTCGCTACGCTCGTAGTTAACAACTCTTCTGTTCTCCTGCTAGGCGACTTTAATTACTGGCCTGGTGACCCCAGGGAGGACTTAGCGTCCAAGGACTTCACGGCCACTCTCTTATGTCTCAACCTCAAGTCCCATGTATCGACCCCTACTCACAATCTTGGACATATTTTGGACCAAGTCTGGTCTTCCCAGGACATAGTTCCCCCCCCCAGCATCCTCCCTTGTATCTGGTCCGACCATTCTCTCATTTTCTTCACTATCAATATTGGTTCCCCTCACAAACCTCCTCGTCCCAAGAATGTTTTTACACGTAGCTGGAATCGCGCTGATCTGCTCTCCCTCTCTCATTCCCTTGCTTCTTCCCGTCCCGATCTCAATGGCATTTCCCTCGACTTACAGGCCGCTGCAGTTGGCAACTGGTTATCTTCCGCCTGCGATCTAGTAGCCCCTCTCAAGCTAGTTAAGTCCATTCGTCCTCACGAGGCTCACCGTTGGTTTAACTCTGAGCTTAAGGTCCTCAAATTGGAACTTAGACGCTCTGAGCGCCTTTGGCGCCGTAGCTACTGCCCCGACCTCAAGGCCAAATACAAATCTCTTCTTAAAGAATATAAGAAAGCCATTCTTGTGACCAAGACCAAGTACTTCTCCGAACAAGTAATCCTCTCTGCTAACAAATCTAAAGAGATCTTCTCCTTGGTTAACAACTTGGCCACCTCTGATCGTGCTTGCCCCAATTTTATTCCCTCCCAAGCCCTCTGCTCTTCTTTAAACGACTTCTTCATCGAGAAGATCGTTAAAATTAAATCCAACATCTCTATCACTCCTTTCACTCCACTTCATTCTGCCCCCTCTGTGTCTAATTCTTCCTTTTCCTCCTTCCCGCCCCTTTCCCTGGATTCCTACTTAGCTCTGCTCACAAAAATCAAGTCTGGCTCTCCTACCGATTGTGCCCCTGCTCGTATCCTTAAAACTCTCTTTTCTTCTTGCCCTGCTACCCCTCTTTCCCTCCTTAATGCTTCTCTTTCCACTGGATTGGTCCCTTCTTCATTTAAGTCTGCCATTGTTTCCCCCATTCTTAAAAAACCTGGTCTTGATTCCTCCCTCCCTTCTAACTTCAGGCCCATCTCTCTCCTTCCCTATCTTGCCAAAATTCTGGAATCCTACGTCACTTCCTGTCTTTCCACTTATGTCGAGCAGAACCATCTTCTTGCTTCTCACCAAGCAGGTTTCCGCTCAGGTCATTCGACCGAATCTGTGGTGCACGCCGTTCTCGACGAGCTGAAAGCCAAGGCTGATACCAACTCTCCCCAAGCTTTGGTTCTTCTCGACCTGTCCGCTGCGTTTGACACGGCCGACCACAACATTCTTTTGGACCGTGTCAGCGCAGCGGGCATTCGAGGCCCTGCCCTCTCCTGGATCACGTCCTTTCTAACAGGACGCTCACAAGCTGTCCACCTCCCCGGCTTTTCTGCTCTTCCCCTCCCGGTGCCCTGTGGGGTCCCCCAAGGTTCCTCCCTCTCTCCTCTTCTTTTCAATCTTTACATTCACCCACTTATTTCTTCTCTCCTTGAGCTGGGGGTCTCTGTGTATAACTACGCAGGCGACCTCCAGCTCGTCTTTGATCTTTCTTCTTCTTCTCACTCCCTATCTTTTTTTCGCTCCACCATGGTTTTTATTTCTGGGTGGATGAGCGCCAATCACCTCAAGCTCAATCCAGATAAGACTGAGCTTGTCCTGACCGGCGGCTCATCCAGCCCTTGGTCCTCCGCTTTTTGGCCCCCTATTCTTGGCCCCCCTCCCACCCCGGTTCCCTCCGTTAAAACATTGGGCATTAAGGTCAGCCAGGACCTGTCCATGCATGGCCAGGTCAGTGCTGTAGTGTCTTCCTGCTTCCTCTCCCTTCGGTTGATCCGAAAAATTTCCCGTTTCTTTTCCCTTGACTCTCTCAAAATCATCATTTCTGCCCTCATCACTTCCCGCCTTGATTATGGAAATAGCTTGTTCGTGGGTATCCCTGCCTACGAAACTCGCCGCCTTCAAGCAATCCAAAATCAGGCTGCCCGTCTCATCTTTCACTTGCCCAAAACTCACCACATCACTCCTGTCCTCAAATCCCTCCACTGGTTACCCATCCTGCAGAGATCCTTGTTCAAACTAGGGTGCCTTGTCTATCGGGCTCTTGATCGCTCAGCACCGGCGTTCATCAACTCTCTGATTTCCTCCCACACCCCTGTCCGCACTCTCCGAGCATCTTCCTCTGCCCTCCTCACTGTTCCCCGTTTCTGCAAAACTCGCACTGGTGGAACTAGATTCTCTGTTCTTGCACCCCGGTTTTGGAATTCCCTTCCTCTCTCTATGCGTTCTATCCCTATCTTTTCACACTTTCGTTAAGCGCTCAAAACATTCCTGTTTGCCCATTCATTTCATTTCATTTTGGACATTTATAAAGCACTTGGAAGTACGCCCACCGGCGTGTCCCCGCGCTGTGATAAGTGAGAAGCAGAGGTTCCACCCACCCTCCCCGCCGACTACCTGCTAAACAGAATGGTCTTGAGTTTTTTTCTGAAAATCAATTCTGATGGCTCCAAACGCAGGCTTGACGGAAGAGCATTCCAGTGTTTGGCCGCCAGATGCCTAAAAGATCTACCCCCCATGCGGGCTTTCCTTACTCTTGGTATCGTTAAGAGCCCTGTGCAGGAGGATCGAAGGCTACGTGTGGGTTCATACACGGTCACCAAGTTCCTGAGCAACGCAGGAGCCTTGCCATTCACAATACGATGGCATGTGGAGAGAGTTTTAAATTCAACCCGACTGGCAACTGGAAGCCAGTGGAGTGCGTGGAGCGCGGGTTTGGAGGGGGATCTCCTGGGGAGCCTCAACACCAAGCGGGCAGCCGCATTTTGCAGCACCTGAAGTCGCCCGATGGCCCTGCTAGAGGCACCCAGATATAATAGGTTGCCATAATCGAGGCGGGAAGTCACCAGGGCATGCACCAATGTTCTGCGGGCCGCAAGGGGGAGAAGATCTAACACCTTTTTTAAGGTCCTCAGGACGCCGACGCATACCCCAGCCACACGGCCCACATGAGTATCAAAGGTCAGGCCAGAGTCCAGCCAGACCCCTAAGTTCCTTGCCTCCTGGCAAGGAGCTGGCGCCTCGCCCAAGCAAGAAGGCCACCATGCCGACGACCAGGCATCCGGAGTCCCACCCACAATCAGTACCTCGGTCTTGCTACCGTTTAACTTTAAACAGTTGGCGGACATCCAGGCTGCAAGATCTTTCATGCAGTTCCTGAAGTTGTCCGCCGCAAGATCCGGGGTACGTTAGAGGGAGATGGCCAGCTGCGTGTCGTCGGCATAGGACACAACACGCAGCCCGTATTTCTCCACTATTCCCGCCAAAGGGGCAACATAGAGATTAAACAAGGTGGGGCTCAGGGAGGAGCCCTGAGGCACTCCCTGGCCCAACCCGATCTCTCTAGAGTAGCAATCGCCCAGATGGACCTGAAAGCGTCTGTCAGATAGAAAAGATCCAAGCCAACCCAGCGCTGCACCTGAGATACCCCCTTCCTCCAGACACTGTAGCAGAATGGAGTGTGCTACAGTGTCAAAAGCAGCGCTGAGGTCTAGCAGGATTAAAGCCATGGTTTGGCCTTCATCCGCACCCTGACGCAAGGCTTCCACCGCCATTAGAAGAGCTGACTCCGTCGAATGACGGGGGCGGAAGCCAAACTGAGAGTCGTGGAGCAAAGAGGCATCATCCACGTACTTCATCAGCTGGAGATTAACAATCTTTTCCGCAATTTTAGCCATATAAGGCAGGAGAGAGATGGGACGTAGGTTCTCAAATTTATCAAAGCTAATATTGGCTTTTTTTTGCAGCGGGAGAACAATCGCTTGTTTCCATGCAGCAGGGACAGTCTGCGTCTCGTAAGAGGTGTTGAGCAGAAGGCGGATGTGTGGTTCGAGAACATCCAAACTTCCCAACAGCCGTCTGGGAGTAGTGGGGTCCCTAGGTGAGCCAGATCGTATTGATCCGCAAATGCGGATAAGCTCCTCCGTCGGGGGGGTAGTGAAGCTAGACAGCCGTTGTTTCCCCAGTCCCTTGGTAGTTGTCCCAAACCTCGGGATTGCAGCCATCTGGTGTGGGAAGGAGGTGTAGATTGTTGCTACCTTATTGGCAAAATATTCTGCTATTCGGTCGCAACCCTCCACCGTGCAGAGTTCTTCCGGCACTGCTACAGGTTTCCCTACCGATAGTGTTTTATAGATTAGGAACAGTTCTTTAGTGGAATTTTCAGCTTCCAAGATCCTGGTGCCAAAGTATGTCGTCTTGGCCTTCCTAATCAATCTATGGTAGGTTCGCCGAATAGCGTTGTATTCGGTTTTCGCAAGCACCGTAAGGGTCTTTCTCCATAGTCGCTCTGCACGTTTACACACCACTTTGGCTGCCCGTACCTCCTCATCATACCATGGTACCGTACCCTGCAACCGACCACCCCTTCTTGATATGCCCAATGGGGCCACTTGATCCAAGGACTCCGTAATGAGCAGGTCCAAGTTGGTGTTTAAGGCTTCCACTCCCACTCCCCCTAAGCGACCTTTGTCCATAAGGGCCTGATTAAATTTAATTTGGGAGAAGTTAGACCAGCGTCGACTATGGTGCCTGGAAGCCGATGGTACCACCGGTCGAGCTCCCTGAATCTGGATCTGAAAGGGTACCAGGTGGTGATCTGTCCAGGGAATGGGAATAGGGTCGGAGACAACAACCTGTTCCCAGTTCGCAAAAACCGGATCCAGGGTATGGCCTAGTTGATGAGTGGGCTGAAGAACTTTCTGCACAAAGTGTAGAGCTTCCATGCTTTGTTGAAATTCCCTAGCTGCTCTATCAGTGGGATCATCAAGATGGAGATTGAGATCCCCCAGTACCAAATAGTTCTCCACTCGCAGTGCTGCCTCAGTAATAACTTCGAGAAGGCTCTCACTGAAACGAGCAGCAGTGCCCGGTGGCCTGTAGATCAGAAGGCCCTTCAGAGTGCAACTCCCGTTGACAGAGATAGAAAATTCCCCAACCTCACCATCCACGATCTTCGCCTGTTCTAAGTGGCAGTGAAGGCCGTGTCTGGCCACAATAGCTATCCCGCCGCCTCTCCCAGTTTCCCGGTCTAACCTCACCAGGGCGTAGCCCTCTGGGATAGCGTCAAGGACCTCGGGCGTGGAGTATTGGTCTAACCACGTTTCCGTGATAAAAACCAAGTCCCAATGTTTATTAGTAAGGAGATCATGCAAATCCAGACAATGTTTTCGCAATGATCGGACATTTAGCAGACCACACACCAAGGCCTGAGGGCCCCTAGATGTCTTAGTGCCCTGATTGAAGATAAAATTGCAATGGTCACAGCCTAGAGTATTTTCCGCCTTCATTTTATGCAGGCATGTCTCGGATTGAAGGCCCCGAAGGGCCAGCAGATCCTCACGGCTCCAGGTTGCAAGCCTCGGTAAGAGGCCAGGGGGGATGGCCCTAGCCCGCGCCCGGCCGCGGACGGGCGCAGACGGGCTTAACTTAGGCGCAACTTCGGCGCGCCATCGTCGCGCCCGCTGCGCTCGTCCGCTGCGCTGCCTAGGGCACATCCGCCTTTTATCCCCCCCTGCGTCCAACAGCTAGAGCGCTGCAGATGGAAAGCAGGAAGTAGCTGGCTCGGACCCTCCACGCCCTCTGCTCAAACGGCGCTAGCCACCGGCGTCAGAACGAGGCGGGAGGGAGGGACGAGTCCAGCACTCTGTGATTGGTTGAAGTAACAGCCTGCTTGCTTCCCTAATGCCTCAGCAAACAGAATGCCAAACACAGCCAGTCCTCCAGTGAACACTGCAAAATGAAATGAGCAGCGCGAGTGCAGCGACCCACTCTCTTTCACACCAGTGCCCAGTGAATTTAAAAGCTTTTTTAAAATTAGCGCTAGAGAAGTTGCAGCATAAGCAGCATATAAGTTTTAGGCCCAGGCCTACCCCCGCTAACCTCCTCGGCCCTGTTTGTTCTGTTCCCTAGAGCTCTCAGCGCCAGGAAGCCTTTTGGCCATCATGCGCTCTATAAATAATTTCATTCATTCATTCATTCAGCACCAATGTGGGAGCTTGCCTTTTCAGGGCTCGTAGTACTAGCCCTCTTTTAATTTTGTCCCCTAAACCGCGTACATTCCAAGTGAGCAGTGTGAGAGGGGCTACTGGAGCCTCAGCGGTCAAGTCCCGGGAATCAGCTAGTGGGGTGTTCGTCGCCATTGGAGTGGTGGGAAACGTATATGTGCTGTAACCCAATCATGCCCTGCAGGTATTTGCCAGTCTGCACATACCATGCTATAGTGTCATTACCAATGTAAACTAAAACAGAGAAACAAAAAACCAGAACTACCCCACCCCAAAGTCCCACCCTCCTCCCTGCCCGATGGACTTCGAACTGCCCGCCACCCCAACCTTGCAGAGTGCTTCATCCCACCCCAAAACAGTGTACTTGCATGAAGGGGGTAAGAAGTCCGAGGAGAGCGTAACCTCCCCTACTCGGCAGGGCCTGCATCAGCCCGGTATCCAGAGTCGGCTTCTTTGCAATGTTATTTACACCTAGATGACTATTTTACATGTCATATTCCGCAGGTCCGGTTCATCCAGCGCCGAGGTCGTCTGCATCCACCCTCTGCGAATTGTCCACTTCGGATTGGTGATATTCTTGGCTGCTTGCTTCTTCGTTGTCGGCCCGACGGCGTTGATCTCCGTTTCCGCGACGGGGTTTCTCCACTCTCGGCCATCCCTCAAGCCAGTCATACACCTCCTATGGAGTCTCAAAAAACCACGTTTTCCCATCTGCTATGACTCTCAATTTTGCTGGAAATAGCATTGAATAAGGTATGTCTCTGGCTCTCAATGCTTTTTTGACCTCCAGGAAACTACGACGGCGCCGTGAGATCTCTACAGTAGAGTCTGGGAAGAAGGAGATTGTGGAGTTATGTAGACGGATTCGCTGAGATATTCTCGCTGTCTGTAGGATGGCATCTCTGTCTCGAAAGTTGAAGAAGCGTGCGAGCACTGGTCTGGGGGGTGCCCCTGGTTTAGGCAATCCACCTGGCACTCTGTGGGCCCGTTCGACAGAGAAGGAGGAGGAAAGTCCCTTCGGCTGCAGCCTGGTCTTTATTAGGACCTCCACATATAAATCTATCGCCTGGACGTCTTCACTCTCCGGAATTCCTAGAATTCGTACATTATTTCTGCGCGAGCACCCTTCTTGGTCGTCCAACTTCTCGGCCAGCATTTTATTCTCCGTTTCGAGTCGCGAGACTGTTTTCTGCAACGCAGCCATGTCCACAGTCAAGGTTTTTGTGACCAGCTCAACCTCTGTGACTCGCGTTGTAATTTTTTGAAAGTCCGCCCGTAGCAGGGACACATCAGTGGCGATGGTACCCACCGTGGTTTGAACGCTGGTAAGCATCGCCATTATATTCTCCAGAGTCACTTTTTTGGAAATGTCGTCACTTGCGGCCTTCCCCGAGGAGTCTTTCCCCTCTGGCAGCGGCGGAAAGTCTTTTCCATAGGCGTATTTATCCAGTTTGGCCTGTGTGTTTTGGTTCCTGGAGCCTCTGCCCGTCATGGCGGTGCTCGGGGTTGTTGGTGGGGACCTCCACTGGGCGCCGTCTGCTGCTTCAGAGTCTTTTGCAGTTCGCGGCGTGTTTGAGAATGATGGCCCTCTGTTTGCTATGGTGTCCTCTCCACAAGGCCCCCGGCAGCTACGGGGAAGGGGGAGGTGAGTCGGCAGCCTGCTGTATGTCCAGGCCGTTGTTCGTGCTGTCCAGGTATCAGCCGTCCTGTATGGATAGAGGTCAGCTGTCGACCAAGGTCTCCCCTGCCAGCGTTGATGGGGTGCCTCTGAAGGGTTAGCGAGTTCTCCTACTGGTGCCGGGGGGGGGCTGTGCTGTGGATGCCCCTCATCAGGTTAAGGTTGCCACCAGTGCCCAGGGGGGGGCCCTGGCGCAGGTCAAAAGCCCAGGCCCCCGTTTCTCTGTCTGCCAGCAGGCCTCACTGTCCAATGCACCCCTCGGGCCTCAGGTCTTTATTGCTGCATCCATCAATCTTGTTGGGAGGCAGGGGAAACGTTTGGGGGGCACTTCCGGCAATGTCTCCGCCACTCGGGTCGGCCCTTTATCTCCTCTCTCAGTCCCTACGCGGAGAAGGCCCAGAGCCACTGCTACCTCTGTGTGTGGTCGAGCCCTCCTTCGCTGCAACCGGATAGGTATGTGGCGTGTCTGCCACCGCACCGGCTTTACCGCTTCTACGAACTCTGCCCTGGGCGGGCGTCAAAATCGAGGCCCCGGCTCCTGTTAGCGGAGTAGGCCGTCACCGTGACTTTAGTGGACCTCGTCTCCCGGTGTCGGATTTCAACCGGAGTCACTTCTGCCGACGCCGGTCGGTCTCCAGCCTCTGCAAGAGCCTCTGCCGTCCAGAATTATGCAGGATAATTAAGCGGATTGACCTGGAAGGTCACCTCTCCTCTGGAGCCTTCTTAGTGAGCAGCCATCTTGCCGGCTGCTAGCCACGTTCCCCCATGAATGGTTTTTAGTGATATATTGTTTACTTATATATGTAGTTTTATAGGTTTTCTCTTTTTTTTGGTTGTTTTGTCCATTTTTTTTACAGCTATTATTCCTTGAAGAGATGATATCCTTTATAAAATTTTAAGCTAGCTTACTTCCATATTTATATATTTAGCCATATTATTTGTACATCTTTCCCCTTGTTTTTTTTCCCTTCCTTTTTCTTTTTTCACAGTTATTGTAAAGCTTTTTCCATATGCAACGACTTTGTTCTCCATGCATCTCTTTTTATATAGTATGATGTTGGTTCACTCATTGTTAATTTACATTTTGATACTTTATCTGATTGTTTGTACTTGGTTGCATCTCTTCCAAAATAAAAAGAGTTATCTTTCCCTAAATATTAACCTTTTAATGGTTGCCAGTATTCCTATACATTTGCTCTGCAAGACTGCTTCGAACCTGGGTACAGGTCTGGGTTGTATCTGGGAGCTGGGGGGAGGATTCATTTAGAATTATTCAGTAATGTGCTTCTTCAGCTCAGCACATGGTACTGGATTACTGTGAAGGGCCGGGTGAAATGTCCTTCTCTTCTGCATAGTGGCTTAAACGTCCAATCAAATAGACATATCAGTATCGCGTGGTCTAAGAATACTATCAAATTGGTTTTGGAGTTTGTTTTTAGAGACATAAAGGTGTTGTTCGCTAAAAGGTCATCAATTCTTGAGTACATCCCATGGGTGAGTGAAAAAAGTGTGGTCTATTTGGTTAGTGTGAAGTTCTCTCCATGTATCTCCAACAGCGTGTTAATTTATTTCTGGAAAAGGTCTTGAGTGTGATGCAGTAGCACCTGAACGGTCAATGTGCAGGTTCCAGACTGAAAAAATATTTTCCACAACCACCATATCCTAATGTACTGATAAAATGAATCAAAAGATGGTCTTGACAATTACGTGGGGTGAAAACTCTGACCACAATGAGGAGCCTGCCTTGAATGTGTCCAGTGACATATCACCTTGTCTCTTTTTTGGCCCTAGAGCTTGAAGTAGAGTGGCCTATGAGTAAAGATTGCCAGTTCCATTGTGTTTTGTTCCAGCTAATTGTCCAATATGCATTCAAATATGATTTATGTTTAATGCGGTGTTCATCTGATTTTCTCATATGCATTTCCTTGATTGCTATTATGTCAAAAGAGTTCTCCCAGCAGTAGTACCTGCATGCTCAATTTGCGAGTACCAATAAGTACTCGCAAATTGCGCATGCAATTTCAAAGATGCAAAGGTGTCAAAATGGCACCCTGTTGTACCCCTGAAATTGTGATGTGCACCCATGTTGCGCACACACATGCCCCATGGCCATGTGTGTGTTTAACCTGACACCTTGAAAAATGCACTCACGGTTTTGCAAAATACAGACCAGAGTTATTTCTCTGTATCTTGCAGCCCCAAATAGCAAATTCGCTATTTCTAAGGGGTACATGCATTGCATTAAAGTAATAGCAAATTGAGATTCCTTAAATGCAATCGCAATTTAAGAAATCGCTATAAATTGCGATTTCTTAAATTGCGAGTGCCTTACACTTTGATGCATTGCTAAAGGCCTATTTGCGGGCGTTTGCAAAAACCATTGATGCCTGTGTCTGTAAGATTCTTTGGTAGGAGGAACATATATAGATATTGTGTGCCTGTTAGCCCTATTCTTATCTGTTGTGCTTCATTGGAAATTAAATGCCAGTTTGGTTATGTGTATGTGTTAGCTGCAATGTGTACACCAAGTTCTTATGTCATACTCTTTTCTAGCCTCAAAATTCCACAAAACTACAACAATCAAAAAAGCATTAACCATGGAGCAACTTATTTGTAAAGAATAACAATTGGAGGCAATGTCCATCTGAGCAAGCAATGTCCATCTGAGCACAGCTGTGCATAATCGCAGAAAGTGGATGGGGGGAGGGAAGATGGCGGCTGAGTAGGACGCTCAGTCGGTGAGCTCCTCGATCAAGAGACCTGGAGACCGGAAAACACAAGATGTAACGCGGCACTGACATGAAGTAAGGGTTTTCTACACTGGAGAACAACTTGAAGAGCAGAAACACGAGAAAACTACAACGAACAACGGAGCAGCGGAGATACGGAGATATGGAGATATGAACCCGCTAACACAGCAGACTCAATAGACTTAATAGACGGTATCAAAAAAAAAACTCCGGAAACTCAAAGTAACCTCAAAACAATTACAGCAAAGTGACCCTTGAGACCCTCGGAAAACCCCCGAGACCCCCGACCAATTCCTCCTGGGATGGTAGGATACCTGATTGTGGAGACTCTGCCGGCGAGAGAGAGGCACGGCGTGAGGGAGCTGCAAGCTGCGGGTGAGGTGTCAGACAGCTGCGAGAACTCCCCAGGAGTCTGGGCGAAGGCTGGGAAGGCGAGAGCGGCCCATAGGAGAGCAATTGGAAGGCTTGGCTTCCTGTTCCGGGGCACCAGCAACAGAGACAGCGGCTGCTCTGAAGGTGAGTGGGGATCAGCGTTGGTTCACTGCAGGTCGGGTGGAGAGGCTCGTCGGGAGGCTCCGGTCTGTGGCGAGAGTCAAAGCAAGGGAGAGAAGTACTGGAAAGCAAGTGATTTTTTGGAGATAAATGCTGACACGGTTTGGCAAGGAATAAAAGAGATAACGCTAACAGGGCAACACATGAATGTAGAGGGGGAGAGAAACCCTGGAATAGGGGAAGAAGACAAGGATAAAGACGCAGACATTCACCTGAACCAGAAAAGTGAATCAATTAAGAACCCAGTTAGACAAAGAGATACGGAAAAAAAAGGGTCACAGCAACTGTGGTTTCTAGCTATAGTCTTCGAAATAGAAACTTCCTAAAACAGGAACAATTCCCTAAAAATATTACGCCCAGGGAAGTTACTAAAAAGAAAGGGAAAAAAAAACTTCTTTTGAGCCTAAAAAATACAAGGATAAGGTAAAATCACTTGGTGACAAACTTGAAACAACCCAGAAAACAAAGATTACACCCTCACTGAGAACCTTTTTTAAGGTGCAAAAGCAGCAGACAAACCACGTAAGGAGCGATATAAATCTACCGATAACAACCTCGCAAGAAACCTCTTTCCACACACAGCAGAATAAAATTCCTAATACAACAACTACAGTAGGCGTAGAAGCTGGACTGGAAAACAAAGTAGTTAATAAGTCTAAATACTACTACCCCCCTCAAAATATGGCTGAAGGTACCACAACATCAACGGACATAACAGTTACGACAGAAGAATCAGAAGAAACAAGAGCAGAATTAACAGAAAGAGCGCAAAATAGAAGCGAAGAGCAGGAAAAACAACGCTCTGGGAAAGATGGAAAACCAGGCTCTAAAACTACTAAAAATTCGACAGACGAGCTTCTGGAAAAAATATGGTCCGAAATGAAAGATAAGTTTGCTATATCTGAAGCAAAACAAGACAAGATTCAAGAAGTATGCGAAAAGCTTGATTATAAACTAAACGCTTTAGGAGAGAGAGTTACAGCTATAGAAGGGGAAGTGAGCGGATTGAGCAAAAGGGTGGAAAGTAACAAGAAGGAATTATATACGCTGAGACAGGAGGGGAAACTTATGAGTGAGAAACTGGAGTCTCTTGAAAATCAAGCACGGAAGAATAATATAAGAGTTTTAAATGTTCCAGAAAACCAAGAAGGCACTGACATAAAGAAATTCATTGTAGATTTACTAGTGGAACATTTCCCATGGAATGACGCTAAGATGCTAGAAGAAGACATTCAAAGAGTCCACAGAGACCCGTTTGGGAAGGCCAAAGACAGAAAAACACCCAGGAAAATCCTGATAAATTTCAAAACATATACATTAAAAGAGAAAATCCTGGGTGAAGCCTTAAAAAAGGGAAACTACAGTAAAGACTCTTGGTCCTTTAGAATTAGATCGGATATGTCCAAAGCATCTCAGGACAGACAATGGGAGCTGGGAAAGTTCATGCCAGAGCTCCAATCCCTAGGAGCCACAGTACAAATGAAATTTCCACCATCTTTACGAATAATGTGGCGTAATAAAATGAGGAACATTAGAGAGCCTGAAGAAGTAAAAAATCTGATCAGTTTAATGAAAAATACAATCCAGATGGAAAACTCTACAATCTGAAAAAAAAAAAAAAACTTGATGCCGGCGCAAAGGAAGTAAAAAAGATACTCCAGGTCCAAGGTGGAGGAGCCCAAAGGGGTCAAGATAGAAACCCCAAGAAAAAAAGAAGGAGGCTTCCCAGGGGAGGGCAAGAACAAAACACAAAACCAGAAAAGTAAAAAAAATCAACAAAGCAAAATGGGTGGGGAGCAAAATGGGGAAAAAAAAACCAAAAAATGAAATCCTCAAAAATGGAAAGAAAATTGGGAAAGAATGGAACACCGACAATATAGCATTGAAGCTATTGCGACAAATAAACTAAAAACCTTAAAAACAAATAAAAACAATGGGAGAAATCAATAGAAATATTAAAATATTATGCTGGAATGTCAATGGCATGAGAACAAAAAGTAGAAGAAATAAAATTCTTGAATACCTTAAAGTATCTGAAAGTGAAATTATAATTCTACAGGAGACACATCTAGTAAAAGAGGAATGGGATCAAATCATGAAAAGATTAAGATGGGCGGACATACATATATGCACAAATCAAGAATGTAATATCAAAGGTGTAGCTATTGTTCTAAAAAAATCTCTAAATGCAATTTTGGAATCTTCAGAAGTCGATAGTAAAGGCAGATGGGCATTAGCAAGAATAAAAGTGGGGAACTCCGCATTTACAATAGCAGGGTATTATGGCCCAAACCTTGATGACTCTGAGCCTCTACAGAAACTGTACACACAGTTGCTACTAGTTAACACCCCAATAATCCTAGGAGGAGACTTTAACATCATCCTAAATCCTAAAACTGATAGATCCCCCCCAGGAAGAAATGTTAATTTACCTAATTTACCAAAAATGAGGGAGTGGATTGGTATTTATAAGAAAGACCTGGAACTAATGGATATATGGAAGGAAAAAGGAGATAAGAGCCAACCTTTTACACTTCACAACAAAAGACTGGGACATAAATCTAGAATTGATTTCTTCCTAGTAGATAGAAGATTACTGGAAAATGTAAAAAAATCTAAGTCATATTCCAGCCCACCTATCAGACCATTCCGCTGTACAATTAACATTACAAATTAAGACAGCCCAGTTACATAGAAGGTTTACGGTGGAGAGAGCCATGTTTTTAGATCAGAAAATTGTACAAACATTAAAAGAAGAAACAGAAGACTTTTTTGAAAACAATAAAACAGGAGTTTCAAAACAAATAGTTTGGGACACATATAAGGCCGTACTAAGGGGCAAACTATTTAATCTTGGTGCACATAAATCAAAGAAAGAGAAACAAGAAATAACAGATTTAGAAAAAAACATAAACACTCTAGATACCCAAATATTAATAGAAAAAGATCCAGACAGAAAAGAAAGCTTGCAAAAAGATAGACAAAGACAAAAGGATTCTCTGAGTAACATACTAGAAGAAAAAGTAAAAACTAAGTGGGAAGCAAGCAAGCTGGCAAATCACGAATACGGGGCGGGTTGCGGAAAATGGCTCGCATGGAAATTAAAAACGGATACGGCAAGAAATAGAGTAAAAACTCTAATAAGACAAGATCAAGATCAAACAAGCCTGACTTCAGCGGAAGGGGAAATCAGAAACGAATTTATGACCTTCTTCTCAAATTTATACACTGAAGATGTCAACCCATCTGAAGAACAAATAAGGAGATATCTAGCAGACATGCCAGCCTTAAAACTGTCGGAGGAGGAGAAGACTGAGTTAAATAAAGAAATTTCACCAACTGAGGTTAAAAATATAATAAAATCCTTAAAAAAAGGAAAAGCAGCAGGTCCAGACGCATTGCCTAATGAGTTGTATATGACTTTAATGGACACATTAGTCCCACATATAACAGAGTTAACAAATATGGTTTTTAAACAAAAGGAAGTGCTGCCAGATACCTGGAATGACGCTGTAATAACAATCATTTTAAAGCCAGGAAAGGACCCCAAAAAATGTGAATCATATCGGCCGATATCTCTGCTTAATGCAGATTATAAAATTTTTACTAAAATAATGGCAACAAGACTGGGAAAGCTCACGCCTCAACTTATACATTCAGATCAAAAAGGCTTCACAAGAGGAAGACAATTACATGAATTAACACATGAACTTATAAGTGCTATAGATATAGCTCCGGAAAAAAATATACCTTTAACAATATTAACGGTCGATGCCGCTAAGGCATTTGATAGAGTAAACTGGGCATTCCTGAACAGCATAATGATTAAAAATAACTTAGGGGACTCCTTTTTACACGCAGTAGGAGAAATCTATAAAAATCCAAGATCAAGAATTTTGGTTAACGGTAGTCTTACGAACAACATCAAAATTGGCAGAGGCACTAGACAGGGGTGTCCCCTCTCACCCCTGCTATTTAACCTATATATAGAACCACTAGCAAATGAACTTAGAAATTGTAAAGAAATATTTCCCTTTAAATACCGAGGATGGGAGAAAAAGCTGGCTCTCTACGCAGACGATTTGATGCTATTTACAGATGAATATGTAAAATCTAAACCAGCGATAGAAAAAATCATCAGTAAATTCTGTGAAGTTTCAGGATATTTAGTTAACCATGCAAAAACAGAAATAATGACATGGAATACACATTTTAACAGCCCCAACATAAAGGAAGAGATAAAATACCTGGGCATCCTGGTTAATCAAAATCTTAACAAAATAACACAAAACAATCTAAATAAAGTAGCTCGAGAGGTGCGAAAATTGCTTAAAGTATGGTCTAGCCTTCCTCTAAGCTTCATAGGGAGGTCTAATATCATAAAAATGAGTATACTCCCAAAATACACCTTCCTATTTAACACTATTCCTTTGGATTTTAAAAAAGCTGAACTAAAAAAGCTGCAAGGGGAGATAGCAAGTTTTATATGGGCCTCCAAGGGAACCAGAATATCATGGAAAAAACTCAGGAGAAAAAAAGAGAAAGGAGGATTAGCAAGTCCAGACTTAACAGAATACTGCAGGGCTTTTCAATTTAAAAATATTCGGTCTCTACTAAGAATACACCAATATTACCCAGAATATCTGCAAGAAATGACAGAAGCTGAGGATCATTTTCTTTTTAAATTTGGACACCAAAAATACTTCAAGAAAATTAAGCTAAAAGTTCTGAAGGAAGCAGTCGAACTTTGGACACAAATTAGATTGATCTTAAAAATCCCTTACTATAGTGCAATGGCACTGATATGGAACTCTCCTGGAACTCCGGACTGTTTAAAAGATGCCATGGCCACCCCCTTGAAACAATGTAACATCAAATATTGGGGTCAACTTCTAAGTGGGTCAACATTAATAACATGGGAAGAAATGTATAAGATCACGAATGGAACAATATCAAAATTCAAATTTTATCAACTAAACAGCTGGGCAAAGACACTATCAACGTACGATAAAGACAACAAGACCTTAGAAAAAGAAATGATAAAAATCCTACCCATAAATAAGGAGGTAGCAAAATGGTATTGGACCTTTATTACAGAAGAAGATGAAAGCTCCCAGATGGTAGAGCAAATCTGGGGAAAAGACCTAGCTTCAGAAGACCTAGTAAATATATGGGAAGACTCAATAGAGAAATGTTGGTCAACATTAAAATCCGCGGCATTAAAAAGAAATCATCTGTATACCCTGCATAGCGCCTATTGGACACCGAAAAAGCTTTCAAAATTCAAAAATGCGGGAATCAAAAAATGCCCTAAATGTGGGGAAGAAAGGGCAGATGATGTCCACATGTTCTGGAGTTGCCCATCTCTGAGAATATTCTGGGAAGGAGTTGGTAAGACGTTGAACTCAATATTTCAAAAACATCTAAATGTAAGTACAACTCTTATTCTCTTTGGGATTGATAACATAACGGGGATAGCTAAATTAACAGTAATGGAAGCTAAATTACTTTTTGTATTAATGGTGATAGCTAGAAGGGAGATCTGCATTAAGTGGATTGGTCCTCATCCCCCGACACATGTAGAATGGTTGAACTCAGCTATGAAAATAAATAAATTAGACAGAAGGGGAAAAACCAGTAAGAGGTTTAAATATTGGGAAATCATGGAGAAACATCTGACCTCTGAGGATAGGGCAGAACACACTGTCCTATGATTAAAGCGAAAACGTATTCTGGGTTATGAGTATGATACTCATAGAGTAGCCAAGGTGGCTAGCTCCCCCCCTCTCGACTACAGATATGTTTATATGTAAATGGAAAAGGTTCTCCTCTGATCTAGCAAGACAAGGGAAAAAACTCCCAAGAAAAGAGAGAGCATTGGGCAGTGATGGTACAAAAAGGAAAGCTTCAGAGGTAGAAACCAAATTTTCCAAAAATACATAAAATTTTCGCAATATGAGGATTAAAAAAAAAAAAAAAAAAAAAAAAAAAGAATAACAATTGGTGTTGGGTCAGAGCATTATGTAATTCCCTCTAACCTGAGGTCTATCACAGTGAGCCAAATACATTTAGATCATCATGTTGCACTGTAAAAGACAGCCAGGGATCTCCCATTCAACATAAAGATTTAATCATACCATTTTCAGTATAATATATGATGTAGATAATTTCGGAGAAAATAAGAGATCAAAAATGATATGCTAAAAAGTCTGCCGAATATGAACACTGAGATATACATGCTTAGTGAGATGTTGATTCAGTTGGCTCCAGGGTGTTAGGAAAAAGTTAAAGCTACTCTGCAAATAGGTGGACTATCTAAAATCTCAACTAGAGGTCACAGCCCTCAAAAATGAAAATCTCAAAAACCGATCGAGGCAAGATGATACATTATATCAGAACAAGATGAAGGAGCAGAATAACCCAATCTAGAGGTTTACCTAGTTGGGCATTCTTGGGCATTGGGAAGATACAATCAAAAAGGAGCTCAGAGGGACAAGATGGTACATACGGGATAGCCCTCCACTCAATTAAATTCAATCACAACAAATCCCTGTACCCTGGATTTAAGTTAGCAAACATCTAATCGACATGAGAAACCAACAAGCTGGATCACTACTATGATTCCAACAGCACCCCCTCTCAATTTTATGGTTAGGTGTATGTTCTCTAATGTCATAATATCCAACACAAATCACTGTTTGTAACTGTAAGTGGGAGACTCCGGGGAAGATTCATCTCGACACATCCAATGATGTCCAACTTAAACAGTCCATCCACCCACACTCGAAACACAAGAAAATGAAAAAATGTGTGGCGGAGAGGAAGGCACCTCACGGGCGAACAACCCTCGGGGATCTTGGCAGATGTTACCAATACTCAGCCCCTTTCTCATCATTGGTTGCCATTCCTTTTCCAGAAAAGAACAGTGTCAAAGCAAAAATTGTATGCAAACAGAAAGGCGCTATACAGGGAGCACAGAAATTTGCTACCTGATGTGACAAACAAAAGGAGAGTGAGGTTTAAAATCAGCAGTCACACCAATTATACCACTTTTATTATTAACTAAGGTGTGTACTGGTGAGTTAAAAAGGCTGGTAGCTTAATGTCGCATACCACTACCTGTCACCAACATGTTTCACTGCCCGGTAGACTTTATGGCAGATTCATCAGGGTTCACCACTCTGTCACCGCACCAGTGTTGGACATCTTTAGTTAGGAAACCTCAACCAGCCATGTCCTCTCGTACCAGCTGGTCAGGACAAATCTCCGCCCTGTTGTAGATTGTTATATCAATCGTACAAAACAGAACCAGGACCGTGTATCATCCCAGGAACCATTTGGGAAGATAAACAACCAGACATTCATCTTGAAAGTGTCCCCAGAGTAGGTTTAAAGAGCCCAGGGGCAACAAAGAGATCGAAAGGCATCATGGCAAATTTTAATTTCTTCCAAAAATAAGAGAACATACTCCTCGCTGAATGGAAAAAACTGATTGCCCATGAAGCTGCGCCCACATTCATGGATGAGTAACTACGTTCCTGCAGTCACAACTGATTGTCACCCAGAGCACAGGTCCCAACACCTTGTTGCATCTTAGAGAAATGGTCAAATATCCCACCACAACAGTGGACATGTCTGCATTCGCATGGACTGAGAATGCATGTGCGTGCACCTACGCATGTTGACACACACCTGTGCAAGGTGGTGCAGTCCCATGGGCGGAGCTGCACAGCGTCGTTTGGCAATGTTCCTAAATCTGACATACTGCTGTAGAGAGAGTACACACATGGCAATGTAGTACGACATGTGACCTTGTTGGACCCTTTCACCTGCTCACTGCCCTGCAGAGCACACAGTCGGTACATTCCGGTGGTACAGCACGATGCAGATCCCTTGGGTTGTGAGTTGTGTCCCCTGACACGGGGGAATAAACAGAGGCCAAAAATCACATGACTCGTCCAGCAAGGCAAGGTGTGCTGAGTGTGTTGCTTTCTGTAATGTTTTGTGTTAATTTTTGCCTCCCCATTTCTTGCACCTCGACATGTTCCTAAGCTGCCTGTAAGTGCCTTAAGCATTGGTCTGCATGTTGTGGCCCTTGCCTTTCTTGTGCTGACACACACATGCTAATAAAGTCTACGAAACTTCACTAGTGTTCAACTGTGATGAGCGTTGATTAGAATGATAAATCGTGTGCCTCAATGAGCATTGTTCGTACACAGGGAGAGACTGACTGACATATTTCCATTGGGGGTGAGTCCCTGTTGACAGCTCCACCTCTGTGAGCCAGACATTGTGGTAGGGATAGTTGCTGGTAGACCTGTGCTTCAGCAATGTGAGTATGGTGCACAACTTCTAGCCATGTGGATCAATGTGATCCATCAAAACAGGACGTTTCCACACAGATGTGTATGAGTAGGTATGCGAAGAGATGTTCTGTTTTCACAAGTGATGGGGGACACTACTTCAGGACTGCTACAGAATTTGACATTTTTACACACAGCCCTATTTAATACATGGACGTGGGGCTAAGTTGGGGGGTTGCGAGATTGTTGTTCATGTGCAATGAGGCCACAGCTAGTTCACACCTTCACAGTCATCTAATTGGCCATCTGGGTCAGGGACAAACATGCACATTGATGTAATTTACCAGGGTGTACCTTTTAGTGCAATCAATGTCCCTACATTCATCCATACTTTTATACTTCAGTGAACATAGACATGTTTGATTCACATTCTGTGGCGTGTCGGAGCTGGAACAGTACATGACCATGCCAAGCCCACATTACATGGTTGTCCAGTGAAGCCAACCAGAGTCCTTGGGGGAATGAAAAGTTAATTGGAAGAGGAAGAGTTCAATCCGCAGCCATATTGCTGTGTTATTGTTAACCAGAGCAGATATGGCAGTCCATGTCGGGGTCCAGGTGAATATCGCAGAGTGTTTCGGGGGACAGTGGGAGGTGTTGTTCCAGGCATAGGCTGAACCAGGCAGGGGCAGGCCATCGAACGGGAATGGATGCCACTACCTCCTTCCTCACACAGTCATTACCATCCACATCTTACTCCTCTGATATGTCTTCTCTGTCCGGTGTGTCAGGTATGTGTGGTGGTGTTATGGCTGCATCACTGTGTGTCACTGAAACATCAGGGGGCAAAGGTGGTAGGGCTGCATCACTGTGTGCCAATGACACATCAGGGGGCAGAAATGTGTGTGTCGAAGTTCCTGCAGCAGTCATCTGGGACAGGCACAGTGGCGGCAATGGAAAGATGAGGATTTGCAGGGCATGTGAGATCCCAGCTACATCTCGCTAGTGTTCAGTTGTGGCAGCCATACTTTCAGCCTGCATCGGCTCCATGGTCTCCATTGTCCTATGCATCTGTGCCAACTCTGTGCTGTCATCGCTGGAGCCTGTCTGACTAGACAGATCTTGTAGCCGAGTAATGGCCCTAGCGATGTCAGCCAAGGATTGTTGGAGAGCATGGAGTGGACAGTGGGTGTCCGTTAGGGACTGTAAGTGGTCCCTGATGTCATCTAGTTTGGGTGTCTTGAGGTCGAACCCCACCCGATCAGCCATCTTCTCCTTGCACCCTAACACACAGCGTTGGAATGCCATGTGTTGGTCGTGGGGGTCCTGTGAGCCAGCCGTGGTGGTATGCGCTTCCTGCTGTGTGGTCTGTGCAGGGGGAGGGTCACCTCGATGCAGCGGGCTGACCTGCTCCTGGAGGTGGGGTGCGGATGCTGTCTACGCGCCGTTGGAGGGTGTCGGAGCAGATGGCCAGGGGGTCCTCTTCATCATCACTGAAGAGATGTCTGGTCTGTTCTGCAGGAGGTGTTGATTGTCCCTCTGGAATGTGAAGGAGAGATGCAGATTAACAGTGTGTGAACCCTGCATCTCCTTTCATGTTGATGCATTGTACATGTTTCCCGACAGACAGCATGACAATGTACATTGTGACTGTTTTAGAGAAGCTGGCTATTTGGTGGAGACAGTGGTAATTTCGACTACCTGATGGATGTGTTCCACAGTTTCTCACAGTTTCATGCAATGCCAGATGTGATTGGCCAGTTTCTACGCACAAGCGGCACCAGTTGTGTTCTCTGGTGTAAGTGTTGCACTTTGTACCACATTGTCGACAATGTTGATGTGCTGTGGTTGCTATGTGTGTGTGCTGGATTGTGGGCAAGTCACCCCTGCAGCTCTGATTTAGTGGCCCCTTATCCCTTGTAGTGTGCCTTTGACTTGTGTGCTTTTCGGGTGCTGAGATGTTGGCGACTTGGGTCATTTGTGCTCTTGGACATTTTTTTGTACTCTTTTGCATTGTTTGTCTGCCGATGTGTTGTTGACGTCAGGGATTGTATGTGCACGTGGATGTGTCAGAGTGTGACCTGCTACTTTGAGGATGTGATCCACACTGGGCCACCTCAGTGTCGTGTTATGCACCATGTCATGTATTTTGGCTGCAACCATGCTCCTTGTCATGCAGTGTCACTTGCATTGTTAGTTCACAGAACTGCTGCTTTGCTGGATTCAGCACATGTGCACAGGTAGGTTGTGGGATTGGTGATAGGGAGGGGGCCCCTTTCTGCACATTGTGGACAGGGGCCTACTTGGTGTTTCTATGTGTTCTGCAGTGTGCCCAGGGTATCAAGGACATGTTCCACAATCATTGTGTGTGTGCAGTGTGCTACACATGATTGTGCATGTGTACCATTGTGCCTATCTCCCTCTGCCTCCCCAGTCACTGGTCGTTACTCACCCTAATGCTGTTGGGTCAGGTCATGTTGAGCAGTGTCTGGGCCCCCAATTCCTTGCACCGTCTTCACACTGATGACTGTGGCCACCATTTCCTCCAGCTCCTCCTGTGGCACAGGACTCCCACCACAGTCGCCTCTGCCGCCTTCCTGTTAGCAGCGAGTTTCTGTTTGGTTTGGCTTTGCACATCATGCCAGCGCCTCTTGACCTCCTCCACACGCTGACTGCATTCCCGTTGTTTACATTGGACTGCCATATTTCCGTTTGTGTAGCCAATGATGCAGTGGAGGTGACAAACAGTTGCTGGTAGTGTTCTATCACCTCCATACCGATAATCCGGATTTCCTGCGGACAGAAACGGTGGTCTTTCTTTTCCACTTCTTGCCCTTCCCCAAACACGGGGTTCCTGGCTGGTCCTCTGTGGGCTTGTGGGGTTCGGGTTGTCCTCTGCACTCTGTCCGGGTGCATCCATGGTGATTTGTCTTGCTATAGATTTTTTGTTTCTTTTATAGTGCATTTTGCCGCAGGAAGCGTGGGAATTGCAGGCCTGTTGCTGATTTTTGTATTGAGATTTGGGGCATTGCAACTTTTTCCACATTCGTTTGGCAATTTTTCGGCGCCACATTGATTTTTACACAGTCATTTAGCGCGTTATCCTGCTACTATCGCATGGTGCTGCAGGGTTGGGAATACAACGTTAACACAGTGTTATTTTGTCGCGATAGGGTGCGATGTGCAAAGTTGCGTTAAGCTAATTTTGTGATGATTATCACACGTTCTTGAGAATATCCCCCTCAGTGTCACCCAGTCAGTATGATCTGTATATCATAATGCGGCGGTTAATAGTAATGGCGATCCCTCATTTCTCTTTAGGCGGGTCATTGCATTAGAGCGTATAAAAAAAACCCTGTTCCACTGCTGTGCTGAGTATTATAGCTCATTATTGAAATCTATTTGACCTAATATGTACACCTTCACAGGAGGGCTTTCTGCTATTCCCTTGTGCTTTGCTTGCTGTCCTCTTATTCATGACGTATGCTCAGGGTTTCTGATTTCATAATGACTGCCTCACTGTTGATCCAATTATTAAGGAAGTGAGCAACCCGGAATACCCTTGAGGGCTTGGGTAAGTAAATATAGAAAGGTAAAGATGCCTTCAAGGGACTTTGTTCAATCTAAGTTTTGTTATTTAAAATTAATATGAGAAGAACCAATTTATCGTCCTTACAATGAGTGAATCAAAACTGATCAAATTGTGTTGTCAACATGAAACATATAAACAAAGACACAGGGTGTATACGAAAGAAGTGTTTTTATCAAATAATTCATTAAGAAAAATCAGCTTCATATACAGACAAATAAGCGAATAAGATTTTAGGACTGTGGGTACACATAAAAATAAATTGCTAAGTGACTCAACAGAACCTAAAAGACACCTATCCCAAAACACATTGAGTAAAACAAAGCAAGGGATGAAGTGCAAAGTCGACGTTTCGGTTTCTTAGCAGTTATTTGATGAAACCATCCTCAGGACTGTAATCAGTTCAGATCTGTATAGAAATATTGTAGTCTGTTTGCGGATTATCGTCATCCGCAAGAAGATCTTGGAAGGATCACAGTATCCTAGGGACCTGACTATCGAATGCGGAGACCGCTCATCCAAGTTGGATGTAGCGTCTGAACTTCACTCACATAGGGTTCACGTATTCATACACAGTAGAATTCATCCAGTGTATGTAAGGTGAATTATTATCAAATTTCTGAGAAAAATCAGGGGTCGATGCACATAATTTGCGCTTAAACGAGCCTGTGAGCAGTCAGAGATCCTGCAGTGTCTTAAGATGCAGCGAGGTGAAGTCAATAACGCGTGTCATCAACTTGATGACACGCGTTATTGACTTCAATAACTTGGGATAGGTGTCTTTTAGGTTCTGTTGAGTCACTTAGCAATTTATTTTTATGTGTACCCACAGTCCTAAAATCTTATTCGCTTATTTGTCTGTATATGAAGCTGATTTTTCTTAATGAATTATTTGATAAAAACACTTCTTTCGTATACACCCTGTGTCTTTGTTTATATGTTTCATGTTGACAACACAATTTGATCCGTTTTGATTCACTCATTGTAAGGACGATAAATTGGTTCTTCTCATATTAATTTTAAATAACAAAACTTAGATTGAACAAAGTCCCTTGAAGGCATCTTTACCTTTCACTGTTGATCCAGCTGAAATGTTATAATAGTTTTAATTTTATCTCTTGCTTCAGCTACTTCCTCATTTATCACTCTAACCATACTGGGCACGCTACAATTAGATGGGTTGCAGCATTACCCTTCCCACAGAGGCGAACGGTCCTCTGATGGATCTTTCTTCACCAATAGGAGGAGTGGGAATTAGGGTGTCCAAAGCCACCCAATGAGGAGCATTAATTGGTGACCAACTCACAAGTTAGAGATCAGGTTTAAATACACAACTCTCAGGACTATGCTATGGAAATAAAGTATCGCAATGGGAAACCCAACCTCCTAAAGAAATTAAGTCTTACTAAAATTATGCACACCTGGAGCTCTGCTACAGCAACACAGAATAAAAGATGCAGAACTTGATACTCTGAAAAGATTTGCTGTTTCTCCCTACTCCGGATTTATATTTAAACAGAAAGTAGCACGATTGAATTAAAGAACATAAGGACACAATAATAGTCTCAGACAATTTAGATAGTTTGATTATTGAATAAATGGTCCAAAATCAATCAAAATAGGTTATCTCTTAAGTCAGGAATATTACAGCATGTAGTACAAGACTACACCTTTAGGGACTTATTATAAGTACAGCGGTCCCAAGAACACAGTACTAATTGTGGCAGTTCGACCACCGCAATCTAGACAGTGAAAATGCCTGATTATGGTCACCATCCTGCAACAACACAGCTAGGATCTTGGATCCTAATCATGCCATGGGGGCGAAGGTGGCTGTGGATGGCGGCGGTGCGGAGGCAGGCACAACTGTCGGATTACAACTTCCCTTCCACGCAGTCTTTTCATGGCTGGAATCCCTGCATGAAACTGATGGGGAAAGGGATGGAAGTGACCCCAAAAAGTCAGTGCATGGGGGCACATGTGCCCTCTCTCCATGCACTGTTGGGCACACACTATGTGCCATGCACAACATGGTGCATGGCACATGATATTGCACAGATTTGCGGAAGGTGCTGCACAATGACGGCATCTGCTGCAGCCCTTCTCAATGGCCGAGCCATGCTGCCATGATGGGACCACCAGTCCAGCGTTCTACTCGTAATATGGCGATCTAAACACAGCAGGCTTTGCGGTGTTCTCCAGACCAAGGCATCAGCGGAGGGACCGCTGATGTTCTAATCAGGCCCTTTGTCAGGGATGTAAATCCAAAGAGGATAGTTTAAATTAATCATCAGATACAAGGTTATATATTCCTACCACCATTAAAGACAGAAAGATGGTTTGTTTCTCTAACATCATTCAAAGGTTCTAAAGCAAAATGAAATCAAATTAAAGTCCACTAAGCGAGAGTCCATAGCATGAGCAAAAAGGGGAAGTAATGCAAAATCATATAGTTCGGCATCGAAGGAGTCCAGCTCATTGCCTACGAGCAGTGGCCGCAAAAGACAGTCCAAAATCAGAGATCCAGAATGGTTTATAAAACCATAGGAAAAGCTTTCAGTCCTCTCGCATAGAAAAGACAAATATGGTGTATAGTATATCTTGCAAAGAAAGAAAAAATAATGGTGTTGCCTCACAAAGAAATGTAAAAGTATGGCGTTTGCCGCTGCCGCTCTTTTAGGGATTCTAATTTTATAGTCTTTCTCACACTTTAGCGATGTAATATCACTCCACTAATCAGTCCATTGCATGTTTAATTTAGGAATGAAAACACTAAATATAATGTGGTTATTCCTGCATACTTTCCCATGCTGATCATAAGAAACAACTGGTTTTCTGGGCCTCGCATGTTTGTCAACGATAAAAAGTTGACATTGTATCGATCCATGACATTGGGCTATGGTTCACTTTCCCATCAGACTTTATCACAGTGAACTTACAAAAGAATGTCCTTCAAACGTAACATCTTATATGTACAGAACAAATAAGGCAGTAGTTGCAGCAATGTCAAGGGACCATTCTGCAGGGCTAAAGGGAAAAATGCAGCTTTAGGAAAGAACACGTTTAACCGGCCTTAAAATGCATATGTCAGCTTTAAATGCATTACACTCTATAGAATCAATACAATGCATTAATTTATAATTTCATAATAAGAGAAAATTAGCAATGCTTCACCCATGTATTATTACATGAAGATGATTAACCTTAACTATGGCCTACTGCCACAATTTTTGACATCCATACATGTAAATTATTCTTAAAAATAATTTAAATAAAATTGTTTCTTGTTTTCTATAATCATGGTCTTTACTGTAACATTTGTACATTTCAGCTTCCTAACTAATTTTATTGCATAATTGCACCACAATCTATTTATGATGCATTTCAATGTAAATCAATATAAATGCTAAGCCACCATTAAAATCATTAGTTTAGTCGGTAAATGAATAATAAAACCTCATTTCCATAAGAAATTTCGTTATAGGAACCTATTACTAAGCATTATAATCAGTAATGATTTTTTCTTCCTCTAGTACTTTCAAGCACACTTTTACGGTGCTATCGCTTCACTTGTCTCAACTGCTGTGTCACTTCACTGAACACGTGCAATGTGCACATTTAGATTTGTATGTCTAAAACCGATAAATGTGCCATAAAATGTGTTTTGAAATATTTAGCACCATCAATGTTTTGGTCATTTGCTCATCCAGTGCTGCAGTGCACATCAGTGGCAGATCTCTGAGCTTCACCACACGCCTGCAGTCTTGTCCCGTATGGTTCCTCTTGGGGTGTGGCGAGCCTAGTTTCTGGCTGGCGTGCATCCCTGCAAAGTTATGAGCACTGCTTCTCTCTGTTGCAGTCGATCTTCAAGCTCATGGCTTGCAGATGGACTTAGGGATGATTCCTCAACAACTCCCTCTTCCTCTCATGCCTTTTTGCTATGTGAATGGTCAGATAATTATATTAAAATTACTGGATTCTGGAGCCTTCTAGGCATTGCCAAGTAGAGCCACATTTGTGTTGCCATCTTGGCAGCCATTCCCAAGATTTTGCCTAGTGCTTGTTTAACGAGATTAGGGACACACTAACTGGAGTTTCTGATTAATAGTTTACGATGGCAAAAAATTGGATCAGTATCTTAAATATAGAGTGATATCAGGGTTTTGTTTAGCCCTTCTGTTTTTTTGGGGGTTTGAGGGCAGAGAAGCCTGACTGAAGGGGTTCCTGTATGGGCCTGTATTTAGCATGAGAATGTATTAGGTAGTGTAGATGTCTTCAAAGGGCCATGTTTTAGAATAGGCATTGACAGATGTCTGGATTTGTCTAAAGAAAGTGTGAAACTATAACAGAGCCGGCTTTAGGGCAGTGCGCCAGGTACAGCCACACTTGGCGATGACCTGGGAAGGGGGGGGGGGGGGGGTTGGTACTGACCTGTGTTCAGCCTAACTTAAGATTTAAAAGCACCTGCTGCTGAGTACCTTGGGCGTCCAGCTTTCAGGCAGCAATATAAATATGTCATGATAACTCGTGATAAAGTAGCATAAAGGGTTAATGTGCATGCTGCAAATAACAGATCTGTATTTTATGTGGATAGCTGAGTGGATTAGTAAAGCCATCCTTTACCAGCGCTGTAAAACAAATGAAATGTATGTGAGAAGGGCTACAGAGAGATAGGAGCACTTTTGCAGGGTGGTAGTGAGGGAATCCGAGGAGGAGGTCTTGGGGTTGGGGTTGCCAAAATAGATTGTAGCACTGGGGTCACCAGCGCTAAAGCCGGCCCTGAATTATAAGGGGGTAGACTTGATGAAGAGATGCATAATAAGACAAGGTATAATGTGATACAGGAGTCAAGCAGGTGGAGCAGAGGGTGGTCAAAAAGACGCCTAAGTCACAGATTTACAGCATTCAAATGTGCTGTGTTGAGCAAAAGTTAAATCAGCACAGAACAGTTAATGCTATGATTGGCCAGTTGCTGGTACTATCCCCTGTGTCGGTGCACAAACAAGTTGCTTTGCACCACACACAGACTCACACCATGCTACAGAGACGATTGTATACTGTACAGAATAGGAGTGGTATTGGATTATACCCTTATAGTTCAAATTCCTATGCATAGACACCTGCAGAATCGTCATGCTCACTGGATGTCTTTCGTGCATAGAAGCACATGTGCAAAGATTGGTTTCTGGGGGAAGTTCAATTCAATCCCTCTCGTTTAAGCCTGGTTTCACTAAATGTTAGTTTTGATGCAAAGCTTGATCAGAATATTAAACATAATTTGTGCTATAAAGTAAATCCATGTTGCCACTTTGTACCATTTTGCGTTACATTAGTGCCGGTGCAAAGCATTACAAAATCTAGCACTTAGTTTACACATAAATGGACTAAAACCAACAACCAGTCGATTCTCCCACACAGGTGCAAACGGGAAGTCAGAGGCTTAACCCAGTCATCACAGCTAGTGAGGATGTAGGTGGTATTTTCCTACTTGTAGGGGGAACACTTTGCTATTGAAAGAAGATACAGAGTAGGGTGATATTGCTTCAAACTTGGCCTATGGTTACACCATCATAAGTCATAGTGATGTGTTTTATCTAGGAACCCGATTCAATATTGTGACCTTATGCCCCTATACGGCTATAATCAATACATATCCCTTGTGAGCCGGGATGCCCGCCACCCCTCTCAACACCAATTCCCCATGGGAGGAGACAGACACAGATTTGAACTTTTGGAAGGCGGGGGGGCCTCACGACCCCCCCGGCCGTATTTATTAAAATATGAAACAAAATTTAAAACTTTAAATTAAAACGTTTCATAAATCATGTACAAATTCAACTTTAATTACATCTTGATGAAGACAGGTTTTCCAGGCTAACCTTAACAAATCTCTAATACAAAGGTTTCCTAGCCGAGTCTAGCATCCTGATAAATACATTACATTTTGAATTTGTACAACCTAACATTAAGGGCCAACGGCAAGGTCTTAACCGGTGTCAGATCCCTATCACCAACTTCCCGCCCTCACGGTGTGAGTGGCGCATGCGCAGAGGACTTTACCCTCGCAGCCAACTGTAACTTCCCTTGTCGTGGGAGCCCCCTTTCACTCAACGCCATCTTAAGGTCGTCTGAGTTCGTGTGCGAGGTATCCGTAAGAAGGACAGCGTGGACTCCCCCCTTCCCCACACTCTCTTCCGCCGGAGCGGATATCCGGCCCCCGGGAAATTCGTGGGAAGGGCATATAGCCAACTCCCCCTGGGAGGGGCCTATGGCCGTCTCCCCCTGGCCGACCCATCCGTAGTGTGTGCCGCCCCCGTGGGAGGGGCCAATGGCCGCCTCCCCCGGGCGCTCCCATCCATAACGGGTGGCGCCCCCCCTAGGGACCTTGAAATCACTGCTCACCGATCATGACCTTACTGCCACAGGCCAGATAGTTGACCGACTATCTGGCCCCCCCCACACCTCCTACAGGTCATGTCTCCTCAAACCCACTAGCCAAGCTACGAAGTCTCCTATCAGTAAGTCATTCCCAGCCCTGGACAGATGCACCCCATCATTCAAATAACAGTGATCGCCCCTGATACACCCATGCGAAATGCTTTGGAGATGAGCTGACCGAAACAGTTTCTCTATTTTGTTGTTGACCCTCTTTACCGAGTGGTTCAACGCTGTCATAGACAAACCCCCCGCCATATTCTCCTGGGAATCATGTGGGACCAGGCTATTGTACACCCCGGGAGCCTTTTGGCTAACCAGCTAACTACAGACAGTATGTACTCAACTAACACCCGTCTTCCCAGTCTCACCAAGTCATTGCCCCCCACGTGCACTATGACTACAGATGGCGGTGACATGTGCCGCCCTAAGAGTTCCTCCACAAAAAAATTTTGCAATCGGTCAATACAGAGGCCGCCTTTCCCATGGAAGGGCACTCTGATGTGTGGATCGCATCACCTGCTTTGAATATGTCCCCGGCACGCCTCACGTATGAGTGGCCCACGACCCAGACCACTTGATCTCCAGTCGATGATCCCTTCCCGCCGGTCAGCTGATGCTGGGCCGGTCCCAATTTCCGCCCCGCGTCACAGGCTCGCGAAACTGTAATCCAAACAAAAGAAAACAAGCGTGAGTGCATTTTCATCAGTCTTTTACAACATGTGCAGTCTCACATATCTCTTGAAACAATTCGAGGACCAACGGCCTAATTGTTTCACCTCGTCCGCCTGCAGACCCCGAGCCGTAGCTTCCGTAGCGCCCCCTATTCTAAATGAATGGGTCCCAAAATCACACGGGTTCAAGCCAGCTGCGGCAATTGTACTTGCCAGCACCCTCTGAAATTGAAATCTTGTCATAGGGGTGCCGTCCATATGTCTAAGCAGGGCCCCCCCCCATGTTGTTAACCTCTGCTTCAGGTAGGCCTCCACATGCCTCACTGGACAACCGGGATTCCCCTGAGCGCGCTGCAACACTACACTATTCCCCATGGCCTCCTGGTCCGTTTTTGACCTGGCTATCGAGATCAGCAGAGAATCCCCCCTTACTTGGACATGATCCCTGCGTAGACCTCCTTCCACATCTTTCCTATTCCTTGCCACAAGTTCACTCACCCGCAGGGCCCCATAGAATGCCAATGCGAAAGCTGCTCGGAATAGTATTACCTCGCTGGGCGAGGAGCATGTCTCCTCCAGTTTCGCCAGTAAGGTGGTCAATCTATCAAACCCAATCGGGTGCCTGTTATCCTGTTTGCGACCCTCCAGGCGCCGCCAGCCGCGGAGGGCTTTCCTAACTAAGAAGGAGTCCGTCGGGTCCCTTAACCCGTGGAGCTGTGCCATGAATGATATGGCGGCCTTGTACCTATTGGCGGTTGCCGCCGACCGGCCTTCCTTCTGAAGTGCCACCAAAAACTGGAGCAAGGACTCCTCCCGCCCCCATCTATGCTCCCCTACCGGCCCCAGAAAGGAGCAGTACGAACGGAACGCCCCTTCATAAGCTTTCCTCGTCCTGGGCACTAAACTGGCTGCCACGAGGTTTTGTAGTCCGGGGCACCGATCTGCCATACTGCTTCGGGGAAAGGTGCCGCCACTAGCTCCGCTGTGGGTAGATAATCCCTGAAAGCCTGCATTTTTGAACGAGAGAGTGCATCAGCTGCATTATTCAGTACACCCGGCACATGTTTTGCCCTGAACTGTACGTTAAATCTCATGCATCGCAATACAATCTCTTTCAACAGTCGTAAGATCCATTTGTAGCATGCTGCCTGCTGATTAATGCACTCAACCACTGTCATGTTATCTGACCAAAACACCACTGAGCGGTCCCTAAAGTCTTCTGGCCATGCCACCAAAGCCACCCAGATGGGGAATAATTCCAAGAAACCAATGTTACCTGTTAGGCCGCTTGTTCGCCACCACGCCGGGCATGTTTGTGCCGACCACCGGTTTCCGAAGATTGCGCCAAACCCCACGCTCCCCGCCGAGTCGGTCCATAAGCCGAGTTCCACCGACGAGGCTGGGGGTTTGCTCCATACCACTCGACTTTTGAAGTCCGCCAGGAATGTCAGCCAAATGAGCATGTCCTGTCGAACCTCTGACGACAGTCTAGTACGGTGGTGTCCTTCCTTAAGGCCCACCATGGATTGCGCTATGGATCGAGAGAAAGGGCGAGCCATCGGTATCACTCTCAATGCTAAGTTCAGCTGACCCACTGTCTGTTGTAACTGGTGCAGGGTCACTTTCTCCGTTCGGAGACACTGTAACAGGGAAGCCCTAAACTTGTCAACCTTTTCCAACAGCAAACGGAAACACCCCTCTTCCGAGTCTAGTTCTATACCCAGAAACTCGATTGAGGTAGCCGGCCCTACCGTCTTACCCGGTGCCAACGGGACCCCGAAACCCCGCATGAGCACGCAGAAGTCCTGCAATGCCCGCGCGCAGTCCCGAGTGCCCGGTGGGCCAAGAAAGAGGAAATCGTCCAGATAATGCATCACGTGTTTGTGCCCTGTGGCCTTCATGAACACCCACTCCAAAAATGAGCTAAACATTTCAAAATAAGCACATGAAATCGAACACCCCATAGGCATGCACATATCCATGTAATATTTCCCCTGAAACGTGAAACCCAGCAGGCGCTGGTCTTGAGGATGCACTGGGAGCAATCTGAATGCAGATTCAATGTCTGACTTAGCTAACAGTGCCCCGGGGCCCAGGCGATTCAACATTACCACAGCGTCATCGAACGATGCATACTTCACTGAGCATATTTCGGGGTCAATCCCTCGTTCACCGAAGCCCCCCTCGGGCCGACAGATTGTGAATGAGCCTATACTCCCCCAGGTCCTTCTTCGGGACCACTCCCAATGGGGAACACACAAAATCAGCCACCGGTGGGTCGCTAAATGGTCCTGCCACCCGCCCCAGGCTAACCTCTTTTGCGATCTTTTTGGCGGCAACTGTTGGGTTGTGTTGAATCAACACCTGATTTCTACAGGAAGAGCTCCCCCGAAAATTGCCCGCCGGGATCCTGAAGCCATATGAGAAGCCATTCCTTAGAGTCCCGGCGGACGCATGATCAGGGTATTCGTTTAGCCAGGGGGTCAAAGCCAAGATATCTATGGGCGAAGATGTTTGCTTCCGAGGCACCACATCAATCCTGCTTGGGACCCCCTTTTCTTCCTGCGCCATTGGGCTTTGATCGGCAACTGGTTTCCGGGTGTGAGGAATTCCCACAGGCCGCGCACGCATGCCGGAACCTACACGTTCCATGGGGCCTGCTACAAGTTCCTTTGTTAAAGCCCCAACACACCCCTCGCTTGCTTCCGTTCCCGCCCAACTTAGGTTGGGCCTCCCCCCCAGAGCTCGCCCGAAAGGGCTGTGACTGCCTCTGAGGGAATCCCCCTGAGCCGCTCGCGCTGGCCCCTGTAGCACTCGCCGGTCCTGGCAAGAGCTGCGCATGCCAGGACACTGTATCTAAACATTCCCATGTCAAGGCCGCATTAAATTCCTTCGCTTTTCTAAAGGCAATATCATAGCCTTTCCATTCATCACCCCCATACTTTGCATGGAAACTCGTTATTCTACTCTGATAACATGCCAAATCAGTCAACACCTCTGGTGTTCGTTCTCCTATAATCGCTACAAAGATGGAGAAGGCCCTGATCCAGTTCATCATCGTCTCATCGACCCTGAATTCCGCCATCTTGGCCTGCCATACACTGGGGTGCCATAAATCTTTCTGGGTCTTTACATACTCTAATTCACGATGATCAGTCAACAGTGAAAACATGTTAATATACTTATTTGCCCACACCATCTCTTTCGTAGCCATGGGAACATGTTGAGCTAAACTTTCCCGCCTTGAGGGTACTGCACCCTCCCCCACCATCGGTAATGATCCCTTACCGGCTTCTGCCGGGCTTCCAGCCGAATCCTTTGTTTTCTCCTGGTTGTCCGCCGCGACCACCTTCGCAACCTGCGGGGAAATAGAAGGTACATTCGCCGTCCCGGCATCCCTTGCCTGCCGCAACTGCTCGATAATTATTCTGGCTTCTTTGGCCGGGTCTCCTGCAGCCGCTGATCCCCCTGCTCCCTTCTTTAGCCATGGTAACACCGCTGCTAACTGAAGCGCTAATTCCGGGGGCATCTGGTCATCCCCCAGTGGCGTGATAACCACGGGAATAGGCAACCCCCATCCGGTCCCGGTACCGGGCTGGCCGCTGGCACGACTGGAATCGGTGGAGTTACTACTGGAGCTGGGGCCTCGCTGGGACCCGCCTTCCCCTTCCTCTTCTTACCCTTATCCCCTGGGGTGATGTTCGGCAAGGCCTGTCCTATGACCCTCTTAGGCCGCCCCGAGGGGGCATTCTGGGCCTCCACCTGTTTCCTGATGGCCGCTAAGCCGCGATCTAGTCGGTCAACTTTACCCAACTTTCGGTCCATCACTGCCACTTGGTTCACCAACGTGCGCAGCATCCTTTCCATCTCGGAGCTCCTTCCGGATTTCTTGCCAGGCATGTCCTTGATCGATCCGTCCGACCTGATTTAAAAAGGTGACTCGATCTCCAACCACGCCTTGATAACTGAAAGAGAAAGACAAAGATTACAAGTTCTCAAAAAAGTGCAGCTTGTTCCCTTGAGGGCTCAGGAGCGACGAGTGATGCAGCCTTCAGAGCACAGGAACAATAGGAAGCTTCGTTGGAATCCAGCACTATTTATCCAGCTGCGGGAGGGCGGGGCCCCACCTCAAGCACGCCCATCAGTGCACGGACTTCCGGGCGGGTGTTTAGGACAACCCCTTTTGAGCGGGAGGAGCGGGTTCCGCCACGCCGCTTCGGGCATACCAGCCGGGACACGCCCCCCACCCACAATGGTTTCCCGGGGGATCGGGGCACCCATCCATACGTTCGGGGGGACCGAGTGGTCTCCCCTTTCCAATAATGGCATAATATTCGGGGCCATATTTTCAGTAAATCGCCTCTGCAGTCCATGACACAGCAGAAGCTACTTCCTTAGATTCCTAGAGAGCACACCGAGTTCTTTCGACACACCAAACCCCCAGCAACCTGGGAAAGCCCCGCTTGCTTTGTTTTGATTTGTAATAGAACTCCTGCGAGCACTGTAAGAACGACCAGTTCTTAGTGACATCTTTATTGACGTCTTATGTCCAAACCTTATGTCAAACTCGGCACCTCAGGTATAAATATACCAACGCTGCCTTAAGCAAATACGCGGTGGTGATTATGGAGCAGAGCAGCTAATCTACTTTCCGAGAGCCCAGCAGAAGCGAGAAGCCCACGGACGCTGCCCCTCCTCTTTGACGCGCTGAGAAAGACGCTGTCTTTTCTCCTGCCGAGAAAATCCAGCTCCGGCGTTTCCAGCCTACCCTTGCGGGTGACTGGTATATCGAGTCCTGAGAGGGAGATACCAGACCTCCTACATTCTATTCCCAAGGTACAGTGCTGACTAAACCCTTAGAGAGAATTCTTAAACAGATCCTTGGCAACAAACCTACTTAACTTAAACTGCTACTTACTTACTCCTTCCCACTTATTAGGCTTAGGTCAGGTACACCGGGGTAGGCGTATTTTAGAAGCACCAGTTGAGCACGTTAGCTTATGTATATATGTATATATATTTTATCCATTTTAAAGTGTCTTATGGCTAAGAAACCATATCAATGCTTTTACAGTATTATTTCGTAATACTCCTTTTACTGTACGCACTTTACGTTATAACAAGTCTTGCAATTGTGGCAATTCATTTCTCTTGCATGAGAAGGAAGACTGCTCAATAAATAATATCTTTTATTGAAAACGCCAGTCTCTCTATTCTCTGCACCCTGGTGAAATTAAATCTGCACAAATGACTGAGTGAAATAGCTGTCTATTGTTTCACACGACTCTTGAGATTGACTCTTATTCTGAGGGAGCAAAGTTGTCATGTTTATGCGGTTGTCGGAAGCTGAATCCCTTCTTGTCTGAGCTAGGGAAGCTGATCACTTCCTATTCAGTCAAGAAAGTTTCCAGTGACCTCTGAGCTAGCTGGCGCAAACCTAAATTAAGTCTAACATAGTCAGTAGAGACCTAGAAGACCTCAGTCCTACGTCTAAACTGCTGTTTATGTTATTCCAATGCGCAGGGCCTATAGGGAAAATAGGAACTACACTACATGGCGCCCAACGTTTGGTAAGGCGATAAAACTAACGCAAGACGTTAGAGTAACTCAGTCGTGCTTTTTCACACAGACCCTTTCTCCCGTAAATACTCCAGTAGACGTCTGGAGTGGGTGAAAGGTTAATATCCGCCGGAACTTAGTAGGAAGAGATTCCTATGTAGAGTTTTTGGTTTAGTCAACGTTGAAGGATACAGTGTTCCAAAATATTGTGCACCTAATCTTTGTCTCCTTGAAACCTGCTCTCCAAACTTTCATTAAAACAATGTTAGAACATGGCGACAACAAAGAAACCGATGAAACCGCAGTAGATGCGAATCAACGGGGTTTCGATGTTACAGGGTTTAATGAACCAGGTGCAATTATCATCCCAGCAAACATAGGAGAAACTATAACTTTAAAACTTATAGAAAACGGACTGACATCACAAGGTGGTACAGTCATTTTCGTGATAGAGGCACACGAATATCGGCAGACAGAGGTATTCTATTCATGGTTATACTTTCCAGCGGCAAACGCTACAACACACGAATTCCACTATTACAAAATAGAGGAACCACCAGAAGAATATACTCCTTTCGAGGATATTGAAATACCACTAAATCACCAAGAGCACCTGCTCTGGTTTGAAGGCGCCCTAAAACATAATGATCACATCACCAGGCTCGGTCCATTAGGTAGACCAGGAGCAACGTGGCCGGTTCTAGCCAGCTACACACCACATCCAGACATTGATAAAATGTAACGCGAAGAACTTTTAGCACAGCTAAAATTACTGATTAAAATTCACAGACAATTAGTCCAATATGTAATGCGGACTGCAACAGTCCAACCAGCTGTTAATATTCCACAGCTGACCCCTCATCAGGGGAACACAAATAAAATTACACCACAGAACATACATTCATGTCTGGGGAAAACACCCGCAAAACGGGAACAAATTCCATTCTGGCTGGCATAGAAAATAACTCAAATAGAGGCAGTTTTCCTGCGTTCAATCTTATAATGAATACTTGCAGAATTGGGTTGAAAACGGGTTCAAAGATGACACAGGTGCCACAATCAAGCATAAAATGCTTTGGAAACAGGTAGTTCTTTTACAGAAAGAACTACAAAAGACTCACGTGATACACACTCTCAGTCACCAACGTGATGGCGTTCACGTTGCAGGAAATTAATTGGCTAATACAGCCACAGCGGAAGCAACTAAACCGGCTTCCGTAGCCACAAAAAAGCGTTCAGAAAAATACATAGACGGGGAAACCATGCTGGTGGTAAAAACGGCAACTGTGCAGCACTACCTGTGAACCTGTGAACTATCCACTCAATTATACATACGTAATTGATGCAAACTCCGTTCCTTTTGCTCGAATCCCTGGAGTGGGGGATAGGGTAATTCCAAACACGAACCAGAGATCTTATTAAAAGCAGGCGCACACATGGGTGAAGGTCCAAGGCACAAACAAATGAAGGAATCGCTGACAGAATTACAATCAGAATACTGGTGGCCGGGGATGAGCCTGCAACATTATAAATTTGCGAAGAGCTGTCCAGACTGCAACAGAGACCGCAGTAACGAGCCAACCGGAGTAATGCCATGGCCATTTCTGTAGGTAGCAGAAGGCTATCTATATATGTAATCCAGCGTCCTATTAATTACTTTTAAGACTATATTCACTTAAAAATGTGGCCCCAGTGCTCGGCTGACGCCAGAACTGTTATAAAAGATTTGCGAGTCTTTATCGGCACATACGCAATTGCCATGCTTCATTCTGATCAGGGTCCTGCTTTTAGCTCTCGAGCTTATAAGGAGGCCATGACCAGCACGGGCATTGGGTTCCGGTTCTCTTGTGCTTTCCATCCTGAGGGAAACGGGGTTGTGGAAAGAAAAAACCGAGACATAAAGCAATCTATAACGGCAAAGGTATTAGGTTTGGGTGATGGGTGGGTCCAGCATTTAACAAGTGTCCAACGTAGTCTAAATAACTTGCCAAGAAATTCTCTAAAAGGTTTCAGCCCGTACGAACTATTGTTCGGAACTAGAATGTATGTTCACCACTTAGATAGACATGCTTCAGTGGTAAAAGATAAGAAAAAATGCTTTGACATCAAAGATCGTTTGGCTGTTTTACAGGACTTAAATGAAACCAGAAAAGCCCTGAGCAACATAAAGTTAAAACAGCAGCCAACAACCACTGAAGACACACCACCTGTCCCAGCAAGACCTGTCTGGATTCCAAAGATTGGGGATCTGGTCAGAGAGAAAATAGCGGTGAAGAAGGAATTTGGGCCTTCTTACAGAAAAGCAGTACCTGTCTTAGCAATCAACGGAACAAGATCAGTTGTACTACCGCCCCTTGCAGGTAAAAAGTAGAACCGAGTTGTATCCATCGACCTGGTAAAACCACAATAATGTGGCCAATAATAAGTAGTAGACCCAGTGGACTCCCAAGAAATAGCAGAATACCAAAATTTGCTAAAATCCAAGAGGTTCAGACTGAAAGACTAATCACATTTGATAAACCTACAGTGAATAGTAAAGGTCTATGCAACAACAATGACATGGAACTTGTGCCTCTTGAAACCCAAATTGAAACAGTTCGTCAAAAAACACCAGTCTACAATGATGTAGCATCAGAACATGCTAATGAAAGGAAAATTGAAAAAACAATTCCACCAATTGACAGAACTGCATCTGGCTACTTCATCAATTTCGATAACTTTTCTGAAGATCAAAGCGAGCCTGAAGTAACGCCAGCAACAAAGACTTTTAAAGACAAAGCAACAGAATTCTTTCATCAACTCCAATAAGCAGATCTAAATGCACCGTTCATTGAACATTGGATTGTATCAGGGATACTCATACTCCTACTCTGCCTAATTTTAGTTTTAATTTTAGGAAAATTTATTACAGTACAATGGACACAGCAAGTCAGAACATCAACTTATTTCTGAAGCCACACAAGTCATCTCACATCGAGAAAAGAGAACTATCATCAGTGAATGTCACAGCCATTCCATTACCCGGCGGGGTAGTTTGGGACAAAACAGATTACGAAATATATGGACCGGTCGAACTCTTGAAATATCCTCATCAGTTTAAGGTTTCATTAAGTGACTTTGTAAAACCAAGTACATTCTCTGATGATTGGGACTTTGAAAGCATAAATAATATGATGTCAGATTTAGTTATGTCAGCAAAATTTACAGAACATGATTATTTGCAAGGTTCATCGAATTATGAACAGTTGTATTGCTATACCCATTATGCAGACCACTATTTACATAAATGTGCTCAACCTAGAAATGTTTTTTAATATAATCAATGGGAACATTGTGCAACTCCACCTAAAAGCAGTTCAAAAACATTCTATGAGAAATTCCAATACTTCTCAGGGTTTAACACAAGTGATGCAGAAACATTTTATTATAAGCTGTTAGATAAAACAGGGACAACAACTATGCTGACAAATACTAAATTGATATATTCAGAAGCATTTTATGAAAAAATGATTAAATTTGGTTTTGATTTCTGGAGAAACAACATTGAAACAAAAACCATCTGGGGTACAAAAGATTGGCAGGTACAAGGCCTAGAAGCATTATTTCGAGCCTGCATGATCCCAGAACAAATAATGTTCTTGAATGACACCATTCAACAAACTACCTGTTTTGGCCTAGCCAAAATCAAAGACTTAAACAAACCGTCTATTCCAAAGCCAATACCTGATAACACAACCACAGATATTGAGATAGACGTATCACAAATTCTACATCAAAATAGAACACATCCTGATTGGAAAAAGTGGTTAATCTGGCCAACAGACACAAATAAATGTCAAGATAGATTCCTGAACAAAATACTGGGGTTATAAATGACCAGACCAGACCCTAGATACTCCCAGAGACAACATCCAGAGATTGTAACAACATACAGTGTAGGGAAACTATGCCTTGAATGGCTACAAACATCCACACTGGCACAAATTAAGCAACATTTGTCTTTACTTAAAGATGGTGCTGACTTGCGCGATTTCATAATGGGACCACGCAAACAGCGACAAAAACGTTTCATAGCGGCCAGTATATACGCTGCTTACAACGAGGCATGGTAAGTGACTCAAATTGAGACAGCAGAGAAAATACGAGAAATTGATCGTATTAATTTGGAAAAATCACTTTCTGTTGTGGACAACGGGTTAATGACTCTGTCCCCCAGAATATATTCACTGGACAGTATTGTATCATCTGCTATAGTCCCAATTGCGTTCTATTGTACAGCTAGGCTGGACGTTGCAAAACGTGCGTTCAGGCTATGTGCCTTGGCGTTTAATCAACACAACGTCATTGTTCTCTATCTTTAACCTTACTGATAAACAAATCAGTTTGGCACAGAAAGGAGCAGACTATACGATTCTGAGCATTGAAAAACTTGAGAGATTACCATTGACAATGTCAGAAAGACCTGTCATTGAATGGATAATACACGGGATTATCACAATTCCGATAACAACTTTCCAATTCAAAAAATGCCAAGAGTATATACCCAAGTTATGATGGGTTGTTGGGCCCACCAAATCGGGCACTGTGCACTTAGCGCTCCGCGCCTTAATAATATTTTACACACTTTTTGAAATTAGTTACTTGTTTTATTCTTGTTTTACTTTTTGGTTTGTTTCAATTTATCATGTATTATTACCATTTGTCATAATACGATCATGTTATACAATTCATCAATTTTGCAAACGTTAACTCATATAAACATATTCAATACTTTGGCTTCAGTTATTTTTCCACAATGAAACATATACAAAAATTAAACTCGTGAGCCCAATGCATTTCGGCGCCGTGATGGTGCCTTCATCAGGGGCGTGTCTGAAAATCAAACATATGAAATAGTATGAGGATCTCAATACCATATGGTTCATGGGGGTATGTGTAGCTAAACTCTATAGAAGAATCATACCTGATATGTGAAATAATTATTATTCGCCTCACTTGCTGAGTTGAGTGTTCAATCACTGTAAATAATGATGAATAATCAACGTTGATAATAAGATAGTAACTACATGGGGGTTTTTTTGGACTGTATCTCGAAAGAACCAATGAGAACATACCTGTATGAAATGTGTGTGCTCGCTGAAAAGAGAAGATAATATTTGCTGAAAAGAGAAGATAATACTTATCAGGATCAAATTACGCCCTATTATACGAGATAGTCGCTGAAACAGCGTAGGTCATAGGACCCTTACCTTATCTTCACCAAGATTATGACTCAATCTGGTGGAAGAAAACTCAATTACTAAACTGTTTACGGGCGATATAGCGGAGTTGTCAGTATACATAATATTAACACGTGGAGGCATACCTGATACGCCAAAGGTTTTCTCCATGTAAAGGGTTCCGTTTCTCGATCGTTGTGATACGCGGTGTGCCGGTAAGATGCCGGATGTAACTTCACGGACTCCGCCGGGACGCGGAGTATGTAAACATCAAGAAAGGACTACATCACAGAGCAGTGACCGTCCCGATAATAACTGTGGGCGCCATACTAGAAAGTGTAAATAACCAGCAAAGCTTGCTGGGTTGTTTTCGTAATGCCTGATAATAAAGTGGAAGTTTATGTACTACCGATCTTACGTCCAAGGTTCACTATTAAATGTTACCTATGGTGATTCATGACATCGTGGGTCCCGTAACTGAATTGTTACGGACAGTCTGCTGAACGTATAATATTAATATGCTAGAATAGAAAAAATCCCTATGACTGCAAACATCCTACGTTCTCATCAGTTGAGAACGCTATTAATATCTATAGAATATTATGGGGATCAATTAGCGAGTTTCTGAGATCGATCGCTTTGCTCGTGTCAGGTGTTCTAAAATCTGATGGAAATCCTGACGATGTTGGACTTGCTGTTTACATTGCATGAGCATTTGTGGTTGTGTGCATTACAAGTCTCTAGAACCTCGATCAATGTGAAGTTGTTTAAAGTTTATAAAGACGTTTGGTGGTCATGTGCTTTTCAAACCTGTTGGACCATTAGTCATATTGACACATATAAGGTTCACATACGTTCATGTTACATTTAACAGTCATATACATTGCAAGTTTATAAAACCTTAATACTTTTAGATTGTGGGCACATTGGTTTATGGGTCAATCTCCTCTTATGCGACAATCTGCATGATCAGTTCCAATCAGTGTGATTAGTTTTTAAATGTGTGTTTGTAATTTACTGTTCAGAATGTTAGTCTTGGAGATTTAACCATGACAAAGTAATATGTATCATGACTTAGCCCATATTTCTAAAAGGGTTCTTACAGATAACACAAAAGGTCATATTTGTCATTCAGCCCTGTGGGGGTTAGTGTTTTTAAGTATTTTATCCAGAATAGTTCACGTTGCATCAATCTCTGATGATTGTCAATCCCTTCTCTTGTCTGTACTTTTTCAATAACAAAAAATCTTAGCTGAGATATAGTGTGTTTTTCATCTCTCCAATGAAGTACTAAAGGTGATGTTAAGTTCTGATTGCGGATTCTACTCTTGTGCTCCGTTATGCGCGTTTTCACTTTGCGTTCCGTTTTTCCGACATACATTTTGCCGCAAGGGCACTTAATTGCATATACAACGTTGTTGGAATTGCAATCACTGTTATGTTTGAGCTGTATCACTTTTCCTGTAGTTGGGTGGGTGCACTCGTTTCCTATGACCACATTGTTACAGTTGGTACAATTAGTGCATCTTGTTGTTCCCTTGTATGGTACCGAACTTGTGACAGTCTGTTTGTGTTTTAACTTTGTTCTTAGGTTAGGTCCTCTGGTATGTGCATGTACTGGTAAGTCTTTGAAGATCCCATGGAAATCTGGTTCTACAGATAACAACTCCCATCTTTTGTTGATTATGGCTCTGATTTTTGTAGATAGTGTTGTGTATTTGGTTACAAATACCATCCTGTTTTGTGTTTGTCTTTCTCGTGTTTTTAGAAGATTGTCTCTATTCATCATGTGTACTTTGTTCAGGTGTTGTTCCAGAATTTCAGGAGGATAGCCTCTATCTATGTACCTCTGGGTTTGTTTTTCCAAGTTAGTTTCACACACATGTGATTCTGAGCATATTCGTTTAATTCTGATGAACTGGGATACCGGTAAGTTGCTGATGAGGCTCTTAGGGTGAAAACTTTTGTAGTGGAGCGCACTGTTGCGATCCGTCGGTTTCGTGTACAGTGCTGTTTGGAAGCCTTGTTGCGTTTTTGTTATCCTGACATCAAGGTAGTCAATGACGCAATCACTGATCTTATGAGTGAATTGAATCCTATTATCCACTGAGTTCAAGGCAATGATCAACTCCTCAAGTTTTTCTCGTGTGTCGTCCCAAATCAAAAATACGTCGTCTATGAACCGACTGTACATTTTTACATGAGACCATTCCCTCATTGACATTAAATTGTTCGCTTCATATTGGGCCATGAAAATATTAGCATATGCAGGAGCCCCTGCAAAACCCATAGAAGTTCCGTGCAATTGGGCAAAATACTCATTCTTCCAAGTAAAATAGCTGTTGTGAAGGCAGAATTTTAACAACTGAATCAAAAAGATTTTTTGGTTGTTGGGTAAGTTCTCCATTTTGAGCAATGCCCATTCGATGGATTCCAGTCCTGCGTGATGTGGTATGGAAGTGTAAAGTGCCACCACGTCAATGGTGCACATAATCCAATGTCCTTGGAATCCTGCTTCCGTCCATTTAAGTTTGTTGATAAAGTCTGTCGTGTCCCGTATGTAGGATCCCCATTGTTGGACAAACTGTTGCAAATAGTGATCGATGTATTTACCTAACGGGTCAAAAATTGATCCACATCCTGACACTATTGGTCTGAAAGGAGGATTGGTCGGGTGTTTGTGTATCTTTGGGATCATGTAAAGGCTAGGGCGTCTTGGATTTCTCTGGGTCAGATATGCTGAGGTTTGCTCATCTATCCATTCGTTCTCCAACGCTGATTTGAGTATGTCACTCAGCATCTGTTGTAAAGAGCCTGTTGGATCCATTGGTAATTTCAGATATGTATCGACGTCTGCCACATGTTCCTCAACTTTTAGATCATAGAACTCCGTGTCCATTAGTACCAGGGCTCCCCCCTTGTCTGCTGGTTGTATTGTCAATGTTGGGTTACTTGCCAAATTGTTGATTATGTTTTGCTCCTGCTTGGTTAGATTGTTATGTCTTTTCCTTTTATAATCCAATCCCTGTAGGTCTTTCCTCACCATGATTTCAAAGGTGTCGAGCATCTTATGTGATACTGGCGCTTGAAACACACTCTTGGGTTTAAATTTCCTAGTGGTATCTTCACCTGTACTCTCTGTTGGTTCAATAACATTCTCAAAATAGTGTCTCAATTTCAATGTCCTCATGAACCTAAAGAATGCCCCCTCTGTTTCCAGTTCATTCGTAGTTACAGTTGGAACAAATGTTAGACCTTTGTTTAAGGTTGATGTTTGTTGTTGGGTCAGTGTGATGGAAGATATGTTGATAATTAGGTCACTGTTCGTCCGCTCCTCAGTGCTTTTCCGGCCACTTCCTCGCCTTGTTTTCCGCTTGATGGTAATGGGTCGGATGCTGTCGTTGGTGGTTGTCCTGGATCTTGTTCCTGTGACAAAAAAGACGATGCTGCACTGCTGGTTGTTGCTTGATTAGTGCTTTCACTAGATATTATGATACCATCCTGTGTTGCTTTTACCGGTCCTCTACGTATAGATGTTTCTTTGTCAGTTACTAGACTTTCTTCTGATCGTGCTGATGTAGGTGTTTTCTTCGGTATGTATTGACGTCGTGCGTATATATCTGCCCAGGTATAAACCTCGTTGAGCTTATAATCGATGGTATCGCGCTTGTACTTTCTGAGTTTTCCTTCCTGTAATTCTTTTTCATATTTGTCAAGTTTAATGTTAATACCTTCCAAACTCATTTTCCAGGTATCTGTCTCCATTCTGGCTTCTAGTTCTGTTTTTAAGACATAGATTTCATCCTCCAATTCCCTTATTGTTTTAGCAAGTTCTTCTATTATCAAGAGTATTAGATCCAAAGAGCATTTGTTAAGTATGCTAAACCATTTCTCCATGAATTTTGAATTAAGGTTAAACCGAAATAACATGGGTTTAATTGATAGACGTAGGCCTCTTGGGATGCGTTTAGCTCGATGATATTGAATAAGGGTTGAGGCGTGCATCCGTTGGTTTAATTGACGGCGTGTCAGGTACTCCAGTTGTTTGAGTTGTTGAGTTATTGATCCCCCATGAACATCCATACTTTTGACTTCCTTGATTAAGGAGTAGATTTTATCCGCTTGTTCTGTTGTGTAAGCCAATGTGTTAGCTCTGTTATCGGTCATTCCTGTGATCGTTTCAAACTGCATGTTGAGATGATGGGTGCTTCCTTACTAGTTGACTGGGTTAAGTATCGGAATAGATGGTGGGCGTAAGGAGCACTCCCTTTTATTCAAAATATTTTATGTATCCTTTTTAATGGTGAGTTTGGAAGGTATTAACATTAAACTTGACAAATATGAAAAAGAATTACAGGAAGGAAAACTCAGAAAGTACAAGCGCGATACCATCGATTATAAGCTCAACGAGGTTTATACCTGGGCAGATATATACGCACGACGTCAATACATACCGAAGAAAACACCTACATCAGCACGATCATCAGAAGAAAGTCTAGTAACTGACAAAGAAACATCTATACGTAGAGGACCGGTAAAAGCAACACAGGATGGTATCATAATATCTAGTGAAAGCACTAATCAAGCAACAACCAGCAGTGCAGCATCGTCTTTTTTGTCACAGGAACAAGATCCAGGACAACCACCAACGACAGCATCCGACCCATTACCATCAAGCGGAAAACAAGGCGAGGAAGTGGCCGGAAAAGCACTGAGGAGCGGACGAACAGTGACCTAATTATCAACATATCTTCCATCACACTGACCCAACAACAAACATCAACCTTAAACAAAGGTCTAACATTTGTTCCAACTGTAACTACGAATGAACTGGAAACAGAGGGGGCATTCTTTAGGTTCATGAGGACATTGAAATTGAGACACTATTTTGAGAATGTTATTGAACCAACAGAGAGTACAGGTGAAGATACCACTAGGAAATTTAAACCCAAGAGTGTGTTTCAAGCGCCAGTATCACATAAGATGCTCGACACCTTTGAAATCATGGTGAGGAAAGACCTACAGGGATTGGATTATAAAAGGAAAAGACATAACAATCTAACCAAGCAGGAGCAAAACATAATCAACAATTTGGCAAGTAACCCAACATTGACAATACAACCAGCAGACAAGGGGGGAGCCCTGGTACTAATGGACACGGAGTTCTATGATCTAAAAGTTGAGGAACATGTGGCAGACGTCGATACATATCTGAAATTACCAATGGATCCAACAGGCTCTTTACAACAGATGCTGAGTGACATACTCAAATCAGCATTGGAGAACGAATGGATAGATGAGCAAACCTCAGCATATCTGACCCAGAGAAATCCAAGACGCCCTAGCCTTTACATGATCCCAAAGATACACAAACACCCGACCAATCCTCCTTTCAGACCAATAGTGTCAGGATGTGGATCAATTTTTGACCCGTTAGGTAAATACATCGATCACTATTTGCAACAGTTTGTCCAACAATGGGGATCCTACATACGGGACACGACAGACTTTATCAACAAACTTAAATGGACGGAAGCAGGATTCCAAGGACATTGGATTATGTGCACCATTGACGTGGTGGCACTTTACACTTCCATACCACATCACGCAGGACTGGAATCCATCGAATGGGCATTGCTCAAAATGGAGAACTTACCCAACAACCAAAAAATCTTTTTGATTCAGTTGTTAAAATTCTGCCTTCACAACAGCTATTTTACTTGGAAGAATGAGTATTTTGCCCAATTGCACGGAACTTCTATGGGTTTTGCAGGGGCTCCTGCATATGCTAATATTTTCATGGCCCAATATGAAGCGAACAATTTAATGTCAATGAGGGAATGGTCTCATGTAAAAATGTACAGTCGGTTCATAGACGACGTATTTTTGATTTGGGACGACACACGAGAAAAACTTGAGGAGTTGATCATTGCCTTGAACTCAGTGGATAATAGGATTCAATTCACTCATAAGATCAGTGATTGCGTCATTGACTACCTTGATGTCAGGATAACAAAAACGCAACAAGGCTTCCAAACAGCACTGTACACGAAACCGACGGATCGCAACAGTGCGCTCCACTACAAAAGTTTTCACCCTAAGAGCCTCATCAGCAACTTACCGGTATCCCAGTTCATCAGAATTAAACGAATATGCTCAGAATCACATGTGTGTCAAACTAACTTGGAAAAACAAACCCAGAGGTACATAGATAGAGGCTATCCTCCTGAAATTCTGGAACAACACCTGAACAAAGTACACATGATGAATAGAGACGATCTTCTAAAAACACGAGAAAGACAAACACAAAACAGGATGGTATTTGTAACCAAATACACAACACTATCTACAAAAATCAGAGCCATAATCAACAAAAGATGGGAGTTGTTATCTGTAGAACCAGATTTCCATGGGATCTTCAAAGACTTACCAGTACATGCACATACCAGAGGACCTAACCTAAGAACAAAGTTAAAACACAAACAGACTGTCACAAGTTCGGTACCATACAAGGGAACAACAAGATGCACTAATTGTACCAACTGTAACAATGTGATCATAGGAAACGAGTGCACCCACCCAACTACAGGAAAAGTGATACAGCTCAAACATAACAGTGATTGCAATTCCAACAACGTTGTATATGCAATTAAGTGCCCTTGCCGCAAAATGTATGTCGGAAAAACGGAACGCAAAGTGAAAACGCGCATAACGGAGCACAAGAGTAGAATCCGCAATCAGAACTTAACATCACCTTTAGTACTTCATTGGAGAGATGAAAAACACACTATATCTCAGCTAAGATTTTTTGTTATTGAAAAAGTACAGACAAGAGAAGGGATTGACAATCATCAGAGATTGATGCAACGTGAACTATTCTGGATAAAATACTTAAAAACACTAACCCCCACAGGGCTGAATGACAAATATGACCTTTCGTGTTATCTGTAAGAACCCTTTTAGAAATATGGGCTAAGTCATGATACATATTACTTTGTCATGGTTAAATCTCCAAGACTAACATTCTGAACAGTAAATTACAAACACACATTTAAAAACTAATCACACTGATTGGAACTGAT
>NW_028240969.1:0-126145 GCF_964263255.1 Lissotriton vulgaris
GTGTGTGTGTGTGTGTGTGTGTGTGTGTGTGTGTGTTTGTATATCTATATTTATGAGGACCAGAACATGTTTGCACACCAACGCTATGAGGACCAGTGCGCTATGAGGACCGGAAAGCCGGTCCTCATAACGTTTACAGTGCTTACATACTGAGGGAAGCTCTCTCAGCTGTCTGAGTGAAATTTTGAAGAGGGCTTCATAATTCCTATTTTTCAGACAGTGTGTGTGATGAATACCCTCCTATACACACAAAAATATCCTCTCTCTACACACACAGACAGTGCGGTTGCTAAGGACAGAAAGCAACCAATCAGATTTCAGGGGTGTGTCTTCCTGGTCCTCATATTATCAATAGAAGTCTTAAAGTGTGTGTGATGCTGCAGGTTCCCATACCGTCAGTAGAAGTCTAGGAGAGTTTGAGTATATCCTTCTAACCTTCAGAAAGTGTATTTTAATTTATCATTTTTGCAAAAAAAAAAAAAATTATAGCTGGAAACCCAGCTCTAAACATTATAAATCCTTACAGCCAGAGTTTAAAAAGGTTTTTTTTTTGTGTGACATAGGCTCGGAAGAAGAAGGGGTTTTGAAGACTCCAATGATGTGTGTTTTTAATGAAAAGTACTAACATAGGGCCAACCATAAAAAAAAGATATGTTTTATAAATAGTCATTTCAACTTCTCAAAATTGGGACTGGGAATGTCCCTCCTACAGTGAGATAGCTGAAGGTGTACACACTTCAGAATTTTCAATCGAAGTGCTATTTTCTCACTGGAAAGCACCTGCCAAAGGTTTTGGAGTGTCAAAAACGAAAATGTGATCATTAAAAGCACAGGCTCGATTCTGCACACAACAATGTGATGTGGAAATGTCTCAGTGGTTTCACTGTTTTTCTATTCAGTTCCAAGGATGAATTCTGGCCGGCCAGTGCTCACATTCTTTCATCTCCTTACCATAGCGGTGCTCACCTCTGCGCAGCTGTAGCAAGAGAGGAAAGTACTAGAGCTTAGCGTGATCTGAAAGTGCTTGGAATGGAGGATAGATCTGGGATGATCTGTCAGAGACTGGGATGATCTGTCAGAGGTAGAAGAGAGCTGTCAGAATTATAACAGTTTAAGGATGAGGAGCACAGAAGACAGTAGGAAGGATGTACATGACAATGATTAGTGTAAGAAGTGGCAACTGAGACTCTGGCTCACACACCACATAGACATTCAGTCCATGGACATACAGTAGACCTCCATGTTGTAATAGGCTGACATTTGAGGTGTAGCCATTATTCCAAACCATATGCAATATAAAAACTACACCCCCCGCCACCCCCCAGTGGATCTGGTGATAACTTGTACGGGGATGGTCCAGTCTTGTATGCTACCTGTACGTTTGGGACATAAACTGCAAATATATATATCTTTTGTCCTGGTCAGCAGAGTCCAGGAAACTTACAATATGAGTCTCACAATGGTGCAATGACAACATCAATAAAATATGCCAACTGCAATCCTCAGTAAGGTTTTTTTTTATCATGTCACAGCAGAAAATAAGCAACTCAGCTTATATATAACCCATAGCTATTTGGCAAACCAGATACCATAAGCAATCTTGCAGGCAGGAAAGCATCATCATATCATTCAATGCAAACTTGCCCTAGGGTATCAGATATCACTTTGCACTCATTACACGTCCATCCCCCATTTGTAATAGTTATGTGTATCATCATCAACTGGACTAAGTACTGATGACAGTGAGCCAGGTAGCAGTAAACGGCGCAATAAACAGTGAGGGGAATGTTTCAATTTGAAATCTTTCTTTCCAAATTCATCTCTATCACCAAAGTGCTCGACCTGCGAACTTTTACTTTCAATTACAAATCAGGCTAATTCCAAATCTCAGTAAACATTTTAAACAAGAATCAGAAAACTCAGACAGAAGCAGAGTCCGGATATGCAATGATTTTGATGAGGCCTAGACGCAGGGAGAAAATTGTCCCTATGCATTTTCCCCACATATTATTGCTGTAACTAAGCGAAAACCAGCATTGGCATAGCCAATAGGTCTCGTCTTTGGGACCTTATAAGTGTTTAGCCATGCAACAGTTGATGTTGTTGCACCAAGGATATTGTGCTGGATAACTAAACACTTATAAGGTCCCAAAGGCGAGATCTAATGGCTATGCCAAGGGAAGCTAAACCCCCACTGTACACTCATTACAAATGTGGCTATTCATTCTATGCCAAAACTGAAAATAAACTTCTGTAGCCCAAGGAGAGTCTGGAGAGAGATTTAGAGAGAGAGAGAGATTTAGAGAGTGAGACATTTAGAGAGTGAGATATTTAGAGAGAGAGAGCAAGAGATTTAGAGAGATTTAGAGAGATTTAGAGAGAGAGATTTAGAGAGCGATTTAGAGAGAGAGAGCAAGAGATTTAGAGAGAGAGATTTAGAGGAGAGATTTAGAGAGAGAGAGATTGAGAAAGATTGAGAGATTTAGAGAGAGAGAGAGAGAGATTGGGAGAGGACTTGTGGGTTTCAAAGAGCTAGTTGGAAAATAATGAAAGATTCTGGATGAGTTTGAAAGCAAGAAAATGCCGACAGGGGGAGGAAAAATTGAGAAGAGGGGGAAGCTGAGGGGGGGGGGGCGGGAAGAGAGAGAGAGATTTAGAGAGAGATTTTGAGAGTGAGAGTTTTAGAGGGAGAGATATATATATAGAGAGAGAGATTTAGAGAGAGATTTAGGGAAATAGATTTATAGAGAACGAGAGATTTAGAGAGAGAGATTTAGAGAGAGATTTAGAGAGAGAGAGAGATTTAGAGAGAGAGAGAGATAGAGAGATTTAGAGCAAGAGAGATTTAGAGAGAGATTTAGAGAGAGAGAGAGATTTAGAGAGAGAGTTTTACAGAGGTTCAGAAATGAAATGAATGAAATGAAAAGTAGATTTATAGAGCGCGGTTGCTGCCCAGAGGCGTCCAAGCGCTAGAGACCAGAATAGAAATTGCTTGAAGAGGTAACTTGTTGATATTACTGAGGGGAGTTAAACAAAAAAGTCTTCGGCTGTTTTCGGAATGAGGGGAGATTAGGGTTGGATCTAAGATGAAGAGGAAGTGAGTTCCAGATATTGGAGGCATTATGGGTGAATGTCCTGCCACCCGCCCTTGCCTTTTTTATTCTCGGAACTATCGCCATAAAGGCCTGGCTAAATCGAAGGTTTCTGCTGGGGTGGTACTATTTTACTAGGTCCCGGGTAATCCTAGGTCCTGTGTCCCAAAAGGCCTGATGGGCAATACACATGGCCTTAAAGATGATTCTCTGTCGCACTGGCAGCCAGTGCAGGCTGATCAGACCAGGTTTGGCTGATTGTCTGCGTGGCAGCTGTAACAGTGTGCGGGCTGCACAGTTCTGCACTATCTGTAGTCTGCGCAAGGTGTACTCCGGGGCGCCAAGGTAGAGAACATTATTGAAGTCGAGGCGGGACTGTATAAGACCTTGGATGGCCACCTGCTTTGCCTCCACGGGTAGAAGAGGGAGGACTTTCTTTACCATCCTAAGAATTCCGAAGCAGGTAGCCGAGAGTTTTGTAGCCTGGATGTTAAATGAGAGGGTCTTGTCCAGCCACACCCCAAGGCTCTTGATATTATCCTTGGGTACTGGGGGGGTACCTAGACAAGAAGGCCACAAGGAATTGTAAAAGGTGGGGTTTGCAGGGCCCAGGAGCATCAGCTCTGTTTTGTACCCACTGAGCTTGAGAGATGAGGCGGTCATCCAGCCCTTTACCTCCTGTAAGCACTTCATTAGCCCACCTGACGACGGCAGGTCAGCCTCCTGCGCCAAGGAGACCACCAGCTGGGTGTCGTCCGCATAAGAAATGATCTTAACCCCAAATGGACGAACGACCTCAGCCAGTGGTCTCATATAGATGTTGAAAAGCGCAGGGCTTAAAGAGGAGCCTTGTGGGACTCCGCACCTCAACGGCCTACTCATGGACACTGTTTCTCCATCAAAGAATTGGAATGATCTGTCGCTCAAGAAGGATTTGAGCCATAGCCAATCACTATCTACTATTCTGACACTCGAGAGGCGGCTCAGCAGGGTGTCATGGCTGACAGTATCGAATGCCGCGCTTAGGTCAAGGAGGATCACTGCTACTGACCCCCCCGATCTAGGATTTTTCTGGTTTCCTCATTGACTGTTAGAAGGGCGGTCTCTGTTCCGTGTTTGGGTCTAAAACCCGCCTGGGTGGCATCTAACAGCTGGTTATTTTCAAGGAAATTCACCAGCTGGAGATTGATGTACCTCTCAAGGATTTTGCTCACCCAGGGGAGCAGAGAAATCGGCCGGTAGTTGCTAAAGTCAGAGGGATCTAGATTGGGTTTTTTCAGCAGAGCTCGGACCATGGCCCGCTTCCAAGCGGGAGGGACAGTACCAGAGGTAATGGAGGCATTCAGGAGGTCCACAATGGTTGGTAAAGTGACCTGGGGTGCCAGCATCATGTCTTGTGGAGATGCTGGGTCGCATGGGGACCCAGATTTTACCTTGCGGTCAATGGAGTCCAAGGATTCAAGGTCTAGGGGGGGAAGTGGTCCAGTGTAGGACGGGGTTCTGATAAAGTGGTTCCCAGATTTGTTTGATCCTGGGCTATGGGGACAGTACCTGTAGAGGGGAAGGATGAGTAGATTTTATTGACTGTTTGGTGGAAAAATTCTGCCAAGTCATTACAGTGGTCTGTTGTTTTTTCCTCGTGCAGGTTAGAAGATGGAGGTTTATGAGTTTTTTCAGAATTTGAAAAATGTCCTTAGGTTTGGATTTTGCTAGTATGATTTTGTCCGAGAAATATACAGATTGGGCAGATTTGACCTCGCCTTTGTAGAGTTTGATTGCCTCTGGGTAACGGGTTTTTTCCTCCTTAGAGTAGTCTAGACGCCATCGTCTTTCTATTTTTCTGCATTCGCATTTCTTTTCCCTGAGAGCCTCTGAATACCAGGGGGCCGTTTTGTGGGAGTGTTTCATCGTTATTTTACTCAGGGGGAGAATGGTTTCAAGCGCTTTTGTGATCCAGTCAACGTGATCCAGGTTGGCCAGGCATGGGTACTCATTGTAAGAGGGTTTGTCAATCGCGAGTCTGCTAGTCCAGTCATCGACTGGTAGCCGCGCCCAGGATCTGGCATGTCTTACCGTGGGTCTCACGGGGGGTGGCTTAAATGTGGTCCAGGTGAAAGGCACTAGTAGATGATCAGTCCATGGGAGGGAGATTGGTAGCCCAACCACAAGGTCTGCACAGTTACTGAACACAGGGTCCAGTAAGTGGCCCTTAGCGTGAGTCGGTGCCTTCACTCATTGTAGTGTAGCTAGGTCGTCTGTAAGTGCTGTAGCTGTATGGTCCAGGGCAGTATCAAAATGAAAATTGAGATCCCCTAGCAGAGTATAATTAGAGGCAGTGCTAACACGGTCAGCCACAATCAATGGGAGGAGATTGTGAAACTGTTTGGGGGGGCCCGGGGGTCGATATATTAATGTTCCTGAAAAGCAGTTTCTAGGGGAGAGTTCTAGGATAAATGCTAAGCTCTCACAGTCTGGAATTGCTTCAGAGATTACTCGACAGTGGTATTGTTCTTTATAGATGATGGCTAGGCCTCCTCCTCTCCCATCAGGGCGGTCCTGTTGGATAATTTGGAAGCCTGGAGGGAGGGCGGTCACTAATGCAGGGTCGGAGTCCGACGTGAGCCATGTTTCAGTGAGAAACACTGCATCTGGTATGCGTTCCTCTAACAAAAGGGCAATTTCCACCCTATGTTTGGGCAGGGATCTGCAGTTTAATAAGAGCATACAGTAATCCTGTTTCGCATCTAGGACATGCTTAGGTTTGAGCGATAGTTTACATTTTGGACAGATCTCTGGGAGCTCTGTAGTATGATGTAAATGCAGGCCACAGTTCGTTCCTAACGGCCTTATGCTGAGGAGAGCTTCCATGCTATAATGCCTGGTCTTTTGTGGCCGAGATGTAGGGGGCATGGCCCTCGGCCGCAAACGGCAAACTCTCAGAGAGAGTGAGAGAGATATTTAGAGATTGATTTTGAGAGAGATAGAGAGAGAGAGAGACAGAGATTTAGAGAGAGAGAAAAAATAGATTTAAAGAGAGAGAGATTTAGAGAGATTTAGAGAGAGAGAGAAAGAGAGAGAGAGAGATTATCCAGTCTGGCGCCTGAAGAGTATGAAGGTGATGAATCTCACATTAGAAATGGACGAGGAAGGCTTGTTCTTATGATGGATGTACCACTCCCCATCGTACCCTTTCAATCTGTGAATAGTGGACTTGTAACAAATGTTATGTTTGACATGTGCTAGGTGAGCTATTTCTTTTCTTTTGCCCTTGCATGCATCTTTAATATATGATTTAAAAAAACTGAATATTTAAAAAGGAAAATCCCAAATGCTACACTTGCTATTCAGATTTCTGAGCTAATGTCTGGGGCTGTGTCTGTAGGACAAATAAGTGAAAAAACAGAAAAATACTCCCATTCAACCCACATTCAGAAGTTTTCTAAAAAAGGCAATAAGGAAGTAAACACAGCACAGGCGTTGACTGGTCCAAATGCACCACATGTTCTGCTCCTCAATGGAGAAGAGCGACAGAAGGGACACTTGAGGAGACTGTTTCTAGAATATGTTTATCCATTTATGAGCAGTGTCTATGCAGGTGTTTTGGCAAGGCATTCTAGTCACTCACCATACCATCCTCAAAATGTAAATGAAAAGTTCTGCACTTAAATCGTACAAGAAAAGCAGGCCATTAAGTCTTCCAGCGCTGCAGCTTTCACCATTGTTCGAGTATAGAACATGGATTTTTTGTGCTGAAAGACTGCTGTACTCGAGGGAAACTATTTTATTGAGACATTAATTAATTACCATGGGTTCCCTTTGCATATTTAGGCTGCTTCATTAACAATTCCAAAACATATGTGAAGGTCGCAGTGGCGGAGGTAAAAATGAAATGGAGCCATCTTTCCCAACATGGCGAGTGGACAGAAAATGATTGAGGAGGACGGAAGCATGAAGGTTAGGAGATGCTAAATGAAAACCGCATGTAAAGAGCACAGACTTCGGTCCAACCACACAGAAACTGAACGGGTCACTCTTTTTATTCTTATAAACTAGCGGGAGCAGTGGCGCTTGGCCCATGTGCGCGCGCTATAAGAGTGCCCGCAAGCCATGCGCTTAATCAGCCATGACGATGGAGTGAGTGGCGCGCACGCAAGAGCGAGCACCAGACCATATGTTTTGAATTATCGCATCTGTGTCTGGGCACCATAATTCAAAACATATGGCGCATGTGTGGGTAACGGCAAGCAATAGGCCACACACGCACGAGCCTGTGGTGAGCTTTTCAAAGCCCCTTACTAAAAGTCTCGCCAGTGCAGGGCATGTGCGCTGCTGCAGGCTCAACATAAAAATGAAAGTAAGAAGAAGAAAATTGGCCCGTGCAAAGTGATGACTCCTGCCAGATCTGAGCCAGTGACGTGAAGATAGAGATAGGGACTTTCCAATCATGTGCCACAGGAATTTTACGAGCACTCGACTGCCAGATAGGAGACCCTGCTGAAGTGACTGCAACTCTACTGGAATATTCTGCCTTCACGAGAAAAGGAGAGAGTGGTAAAATTGCTAAATACATCTTTTTCTGGAGACAGGTAAAATGCACATATCTAGACAGCCCTCTCCTTCACGCTGCAGTAGTGCAATGGCGAGCAGACAGGTGGGATTAAAGGGTCTGTGAGGCTTGGAGGAGGACGATCATCCGGGGCATGAGAACCACAGCCCTACTGTGAGTTGGATCAAATGGTGGGGTCAATCTGTGAGAAGAAGCCAAAAGCCCAGTTTACGCACTGAACCATGGATCTCAATTGGACAAGTCTAGGCTGAGCCCGTGATGGCACATGGACCTCGTCTCATCGACTCGATCTATCGAGGTCCAATGGCTGCATACAGAGCTGATGTATTCTGATGTTCTCGTGAATATGGGATGCTCCAAGAATACTAGTCTACCTAATTGAACAATGGCGCAGAAACCAAAAACAGGCTGAAGATCATACACTATGGAGGCAGTAGTCATAGGAGGACCAGACTAATGCGTGTACAAGGATTCCACACAGACCAATCCCAAACAACAGCTGGAAATTAAACAAACATTCACATGAACATTTCCATAATAATGAACTTTTCAAAAGTGACAGTTTTCCGTCTGTCCACCAGCCTAATGACTGTGAAAACTGCAAGGAAGATAAAGCAGACAAAGTGATAGTTTGTACCAACCAAAAAGTTGCTAGCGCATCACCACTCAATGGTGTGTGTCCAATAGAAACAGATGGTCCATGGTGTGTTTGCTACTCAAGGGCTTTCAAACATGAGGAGGACGTGTGGTACCACCAGGTGAGACGAGGGAGACTGCTGGAACAAGCAGCAACTGCATCCATCCAGTACAGAAAGCGCCACATCAGTAGCCACCCTGTTGGCCGTGCTTTCCGGACAATAGTGTTTCGTAGTTACTATTTTATGCCCACCTTCACAGGTTTCTAAGTCAACTACACGCATGCAAAAAGGGTTCTTGGTGGCTGATAGTTCAAAGACTCTAACGGATTCTGAAGTCAGGGCACTAAAGCGTGCTCTTAAAGTCAAAACAGAGGCTGCAGATAACAATGATTTTTACAAAAGGGAAATAAGTTAAGCCCTCACTGCTGATAGCTGGAATCAGCAGATCGCCCTGGAATCCCTGCATGGCCATCTAAGCCTTTCATCCTTCAGATGTTAAGCAGCATTGACAATGGCCTCAGTAGAAAATACACCATTAATGCACCCTGAGGCCACAACAACCATCTTGGACATCACTTACATTTTCTTAGCAAAACAAAAAAATCCACACTTTACCCCATTGAGGGGGGCGCTAGAGAGCGCGCAAGCAGCATGGCCGCACTGATGTGAGGCTCCTGCTTCCTGGAACTGATATCCTTCACTTATCCTGAACAATTGGCCGCTAATTGGGGTAAATTGTCGAGAGATCGGTGGCGCTACCCCGCGGCTACAAGTGGAGTTTAGTGCGGAAGGATCGGCGGCGGACAATCGGAGCGGCGGGCGCCTGAAATCTGAGCCGCGCCGCCCGCCTGACCTGCATGGAGCTTTGACTCGGCTGCAGTGACTGGGAAAGGCCGGGGATTACCACGAGGCAACCAGGCCGGGCGGCCGGCAACGACACAGTGAATCAGCGTTATCGCTAACAACCGAGTCGCGGCGCAGAGGCGGACTGCCGGTGCAACAGGACGCCAAGGAGGCATTTGTGGAGATTGTACTGCTGGGGGTGGCGGCGCAGTTTCCCATGAGGCCACTGCGCAAGAGACTTTGCCGAGAGCCATAATGGTGTTGCGATTTGATTGATGGATGCGGACATACTGACGGAGGCGGGGAGGACTGTGTAGGTGAATTTGTGGGGAGCCCACATAGCGCAGCGGTGGAGGATTGGCGCGTGTTCCCCCCCCCCCCCCCCGCTGTGAAGATCTAGTGAACACCGGGGCAGGATAATAAATATACTGAGGAGGCCGGACATACAATGGCGGCTGCGGGGAAAGCGCCTTTGGCAGGAGAGTCGTTCCGAGGTGTGGGGACAGGCTTCGCGAAGATACTGAGCAGTGTTCTTCCCCTACACGCCTCGGTTACGGTATGGAACAGTCTGTGTGATGCCCGCGGTGAGAGGGGAGATGGGCAGTGGCAGTGCGTGGATAGCCGGCTGAGACGAGAGTGCAAGAGGAGTGAGACCCTTACTGGCCGGTGCGGAGCGCCTGAAGCGACCTGCGACAGGTGCGATCAACCCCCTTGGAGCGGCGGAGCATTGGGTGGTGGTTTGACAGGGACTGTGACTGCCGGGCCGCCACAAGTACTCCAACCCCATATTGTGGGTGCTGGATGTCACAGGCTGCTGCGGTTTTGCGGACTTAGCAACCTGCTGCCGTTGTGCCCTACAGGGCTTTAGAAGGGGCTCAAGTAGCTCCGTGAATCGCCATACATTGGTGGAGAAGGCAGCTGGCGATTTTGAGGTGATGCTTCAGCGGGACACAGTCTTGGGCAAGTAGCTGACCCAGTGAGGTGAGAGCTGCTGAGAAGCGCTGGACAGAGCAAGCTGACGCGACAAGAGTGCGGGGCAGGATCAGCTGTTGACGACGAAAGGGCCATGTGGTGACTCGGGCTGGCCCTCACACTTCACCCTAGACTGGTGGTTGCCTTGATTACTCCCGATACATACGCAGAAGGCGTCGCACTCTTGCTGAAATATGGGGAAGACCGACACTCGTCAACCGAAACTAAATTTTGAAGCTGCAAAGAAGGGAAGCAAATCTACTGCTGACGACCAGGAGCAGGACTTGGCTGAGTGCGCTGGAGGGGGAGCCAATTCACAGGCCTCGGACATGGCCAATATACTACAAGAGATGCGGCAAGGATTTGCAACAGTGGTGGACAAGGTGGACCGGATGTCCTCTAGGATGAATGCCATTGCACATAAGCTAGATGGCCAGGAAGACTGCATTAAGGAGGCGGAAAGACACATATCAGAATCAGATGCTGTCACTGCAACCCGTACAGTGCAACTTATGAGAATGGATAAACTGCTACCCATCATAGCCGCAAAAAATGAGGACTTGGAAGCGCGCAGTCGGCGCAACAACATACGCGTCATAGGCTTACCAGAATCGACAAATACTGGTAGAATGGAGGACTATATAGAAAAACTACTGCTGGAGTCCATAGGCAAAGACGCCTTTTCCTCGCAGTTCATAGTGGAAAGGGCGCACAGAACCCTCGGTCCACGTCCGGTGCCGGGAAGCCCCCCACAACCTATAATTGCATTTACTTCATTATAGAGACCAGGATGTAGCCCTCAGAGCTGCGAGAAACAAGCAGAAGTTGACATATGAGGATAACACCTTTTCCATATATCCAGACTTCACACCTATCATGCAAGAAGATAAGAAGATTGCCGCAGTGTTTGTGGAAGTCAAGCGGAAGTTGCGATCGGAGCAAATTGATTACGCACTCCTCTATCCAGCCAAGGGAAGCAGCGATTCTTCACGTCTCCCCAGCAAGTCGAAGACTTCCTCCGAACATTGAAATGAGCAAACCGGGGTGGAGAGCGACTGGAGGCCTCGCAGTGGAATGGTGACATGAATGAAAATGAGGATCTGGAATGACTGACTCCAGCAAAGTAATCTGCACACATCCAAGGAAACTATTACGGATTGGTAGGCTTGGTCGGACAATCTAGCTGATGCGAGATGAGATCCTTCCAGTATGGCTCAATTGTTTACATGTTATTGTGGTTCCAGGCCTGCTCCCCCCTCCTCATGATAGGGCCGGCAGCGCCTTCGGAGGAGAACTTAAGGGGAGTGAGGAGACTGCATAGCTGTCTAGAAGGTCCCCCAACGGGTATTACCCCATGGAAGTACAAGTTCTGAACTATGAGGGGAGGGTAACGGAAGTGGGGTTCCAATTTGGAGGTAGGGTGGGAGGGTGGACATGGGATTCTGGCAAGATTGGGTTGCTTCAGTGGGTGGGGGGAGGGAATTTGCAGTTCTTGTTGATCAGACGTAGGTCTGTGGGGGGTTTGTTCGAGGGGGTTATTTGGTACATGTGGTTGTCAATAAGCACATCCAAGGGATTTACTGTATGGTCGTACACAAAGATTAATATTACTTTGAAATGTCGTTGTTGTACTGGAGCCGCAGTTGTTGAGTGACTAAAGGTGGTGGATCTGGAACAGAGGCGATGCTATCCGATGGAGCACTGTAGAGATGTACAAGGCCTAGCTCATGACCCCCATTGACAGCACTAAACTAAACATAATTACATGGAACGTACGGGGGCTGCGTGACCCGCGTAAGAGACGCCAAATACTATCCTATCTTGACAGACACCAGGTACACGTAGCAATGCTGCAGGAGACACACTTCAACCCAAGACGTAACATCACATTTGCTTGTAAATGGGCGGCACACAGGATCTTTTCTTCTTTCTCTTCCTATGCAAGAGGTGTGGCGATTCTGGTTAAGAGGGGCACTCCGTTCACACTAACGGGAGCCACGTGGGATGCCCAGGGGAGATATTGCCTGACTTGGGGGAGGTTGGGGTCTGATTCTGTTACCCTGGCCTGCTGTTATGGTCCTAATGTGGACGACCCCCAGTTCATTACAGAACTATGATTGTGGACATTGGGTCCAACCATATTGTGTGGGGAGGTGACTAACATTGCGCAGAGTCCGGATATTGATAGGTCCCACCCAGCTCCCCATCATTACACAAAAGCCCGTGCCATGCTGCATTCCACGCTCACGGACCACAATCTGATAGATGCGTGGAGACACTTGCACCCTAACGACCTAGAGGGAACCCACTTTACTGCGCATGCGGCTACTGGGGCGAGACTGGACTATATTTTCTTGAGTGTCGGGATATGTCCAGCGATTTTACAAGTACAACACTTAGCCAGGACTTACTCGGATCATGCACCGGTACGGCTTACATTGTCCTCCACAGATTATGGTCCTCCCAGAAGCAGCTGGAGGTTGCAACCTACCATACTACTAGACACTGTGTTTCAGGAGGAGCTCAGAGAGGAGATCAAAGATTTTTTCATACGTAATAAGGATTCAGTAGATAGCGTAGAAATTATCTGGGAAGCTTTCAAAGTGACGTTACAAGGTTTTTGCATAGCAAAGGGTGCTGGGATGCTTAAAGATATTTTGAACACGTTAAGTACACTTGAGACCAAACTTAAGTCATTGGAGAGCAGATTAGCTACTAGGCCGGATGGCATATCCAAAAACAATCTCAGTTTAGATCGAAACTCACAGCCTACATGGATGAGGCTCGCAGAGAGGCCAGATTTCGAGGGAAGTATTGGACGGCCCGCCGCTATGGCCAGGGGGAGAGGCCTGGGAAGGCGCTGGCAGAGACGATTCGGAGGTCATGAGGCTCTAATGTAATCCTAGAATTGGAAGGGTTGGACGGCATTGTATATAGGGACACTGCGACCATACTTAATGCCTTCACTGAGCACTACACGGCATTGTATACAACCACTAGGACGGGAAAATTGAACCTAGACGCATATTTGGACGATATATCGCTGGGGTGGTTGAACGATACACAGCAGACATTTGTGTGTGCCCCGTTTGAGCTTGACGAGGTCAGGAAAGCCATCATGCATATGCAGTCGGGTAAGCCCACGGGGTCGGATGGTATCCCAGTCGAGTTTTATAAAACCTATATTGATATGATGGCTCTGTAGGAGAGTAGGGTCTGCAATCCTATGATCACTCAGATTTTTTGCTTTTGTTTCACTGGTTTACGACTTTCTCTGGCTGTGGGCCTGCTAATCAGACCCACAGCCTAGCTGTTCTCTCACTAAATTACAACGTGTACCTTAGGTGCATTTACCAATTGGTACTGGGCCACCTTATCAGACCCTGCAACTCAGGGCATAGGTGTACCCAGGGCCTACCAGGGGCTGAAGCATGTATTATGCCACCCCTGGCTGGCCATCTAAATCTGACACAACTGGCTGCATGACAGCTGGGGCAAGGTGGTGTAATCACCCTTTGCTTTAGATATAGTATACCTATATCTAACCCTAAAAATGGACACACAGATTCCTATCAGTCACTCCTATGGCAGGCCTTGACAATCCTGAAGGCAGAGTGCTTTGAATCGTGTGAGATGGTGCTCTGGCATGAGCTGAGCCCGTTTGCAGCTTGCGGAACCAAGTCCTAATAGCTGTTCCATGATAACGCGTACCATATACTCTTAAGTGCATTATAATCCTCGCGGTTAAATGCTATCTTTGGTATCGCTTTATCAAAACATTTCGAGTAAGGTGTCATACGAATTGGAATACTAACCCCTCTCCAATTCTGGCGATGTGGTTTGCATTCCACCTTTCTAGAGGGTTACAACATGTATGTAACTGTGAACCCCGGTTAAAGTTAACTTTAGCCTCAGCATCACAAAATGGATGCTGCCACCACAGACACGAGTCTGATCCCCTACAGCTGGGAGTCCTTCCAGCGAGGGGAGCTTGGACAAAGGGTTTCCTGTCAGGGGCGGTGCTCGCACCATCCCAGACAGGGTTTTGTGTATCCTGGGTAGGCAGGGCTTTTCAGGAAGGTGACTGCAAGTGGCACCCCGGTGCTCACTACGCATCTGCCGGCTAGAACCAGTTCCAGGGGCACACCAGCCCCTGGCCTGGGGAAAGTCCGGCATGGGAGAGGGGTGTAACCACCCCCCTTCCTGGTCCCACCCCTAGGGCAGGACCTAGTCGCATACCCACCCCTTTCTTTAGGATAAAGGCAGGAGCGGGGACCCCTCCAAATTAGATCATCTTTGAATAAAGAAACTCCACGAAAGGAACTCTCGAATCTTCTCAAGATTTCTCCCTTGTGACTAAGGAGTAGTCACCCTGCATCCGCAGGCACCATCTAAGAACTCTGCGGTTTGCTGCACGTCCTTCCTCCGGAATCCGACTGACCAGCTCGACGAGACCCGGCTTCCCTGGCACCTCTGACCTCTACCTACCTCTACAGCTAAGCTGAGAACCGTAGGTGCGACGAGACCTCGAGGGACCGGCCATCATCAGAACTGCACGACTTCTATCCAGCACGACCGCCGAGGGATACTTCGGTGAGTGCTTTGGGGTCTGAGAAGCCCCGACCCTGAGCAGCTCCAGCCCCGAAGTCCAGCCCCCCAGCATCCAAGAGATCTGCGTGGGGCCCTTCTGCTTTTTGGCTGCTCACTGCGTTGTCTGGCTACTAGCCCGCTGGCTTGTGGCCTTCCCGACGACGCCCGACGACAACAACGCTGCTGGTCTGGTTGCTCCAGACTGGCCCTTGCTCCCTTCCAAAAGAGGAGCACCCCGGACCCTCCTGGTCCACTCAAGATGCCATTTTAGGTCCACCGCGTGGGCTTGAATTTGCCAAGACTTGTTGCCCCAATCCCGGGTCCAGCGACGTCGACAGCATCAACCATCGTGGGACAGCTCGCACCTCCATCCTGGTCACCGACAACGCCTCCTGGTCCGTGAGTCTGCAGAGCCCAGCGTCGCCCACTCACCTGGTCGAGGTGACTACCATCCGGTGCCCTCCTGGTGCCATCTGATCACTGGCTAGTGGTTAAGAACTTGGTCCCCTCTGCTTTCAGGTGTCATCCATCTTCGATCCAGGCTTGGATCACTTCGAACAATCTTCACTGGTCGCCTGCCAGCAACTCTTTCTTCAGGCTCCTGGTTCGTCAACGAGGATTCCCGACGTCTGTACATACCCATGCAGCCGCAGCCCCTGGGCTAGGTAACTTCGGCATTTCGGTGCCCCAGCATAGCCTCACTATCCAAGGGTCCAGAGTCACTGTCGTTTTCGACCTACCTTATCGGGTTCGCCCGAGAACACTAACTTTGCTTTTACTAACTCCCATAGACTTTGTCCCGCATCCCGCGTGAGAGTGCACACTCTGCACCCGAGTCCCCTAGGCCTCCTACTAGTAATCTGAAGGTTCAGTAACGTTGTCCTAGTGATTCCAAAGCCTATTAGTCCAGTACTTACCTGCTAGTAATTTCGCATTCCACTTTCATAGTATATGGTTTTTCGTGCCCCTCGGGCATTTGTGTAAATTGTGCAACTTAAAGTATTTTGGTAAGAGTTTTGTTGTGTGCTTAGTACCCTGTCCTCATAAAGAGTACAGGGCTGTTGTGATCTAAATAAATACACTGTTTATTTTCATAACACTTGTGTGGTGTCCTTTCACTTGGTGTTCAAGGGGTATATGTGATGGTATTACAGCTGGCTTAACACGCCCTCTAGAGTTTAGCCCGAAGACTGCTCTTGTCCATGCTACTAGGATAGCTGGTCTATCGGTTGACTTACAACCAATCACCATAAGGGTTGTTTGGACTGATACATAGTGATCACTAGAATAGTGAACACTGAATATCAGGCCAACTTCTCACATTGGTGAGCAGCGGTTGGGATTTGAGCTTGCTGTTGTTTTACCACACGTATCCTAAGAATATCTTTGTGAAAGATCACATAGGTTAAGGTACATATAACTTAGCTTAGAATACTCTGAGTTCTACTGAACCAGCTGTTGTAGTTTAACAAAGCTTAGCACACCTTGACTACAACTCTTAGCAAGGGATCAGTAGGCAAACAAATAGTGTAGGTAGGTGCATCACTCACACCACACTAGAAGCATGTCTAACCACGGAGAGTCTTCAGAGACCCCTCTTGTGGTTGTGGACCCTCCACAGGTCCCTTCCAGATATGCTACTCTTAGTTTCCAGGAGATGAGACAAGTGTGTACCTCCAGGAAACTAAAACCGGGTTCAAACCCTACCATTCCTTTTCTGATTGGTCTCTTAGAGACTTATGATGCTAGGAGGGCTGCTATCACAGATCCTTCTCATCTAGATGGGAACATGCCTCCCCTAGAGGGAACCCAGGGTGACCCTGACCGACACCTCCAGGCAGCAAACAGTGCTGAGGAGGGAGCGGAAGATGAGTTATCTGGGGATGAGGCAGAAACAGGTCAGGTAGAAGTCAGCAGACTCACTAGGACCAACTTAAGTAGGCACTAGAATGGATTTGGGGGACCCCCAGGGCCACTCTCAGGCAGACTTAACATTGGGAATGGATGAGTTAGATCTCTATCAAGAGGTTCTAATAGATCCATTCGAACCAATGGCTCTCAGGCCTCTTCTCATAGAGGGATGTCCTCCCCTAAGAGAAGGGAGCACGAAGTTAAGATGAGGGAAGCCAATCTGAGGATTGAAAGGGAAGAACTTGCCCTGGCCAAAGAGAGGCTTGCCTTTGCTAGAGAGCAAAAGTTAAGTGGACTAGATTCCGCTGGTGGCAGCATTCTCCCAAGAGAGAACAGGAGTTTAGACACTAGACACCTGAGTAATATAGTGCCCCCTTTAAACAAGGGGATGATATCCACAAATGGATAACTGCTTTGGAGAGGGCTTGCACTGTACAGTGTGTCCCCCAGAGTCAGTGGGCAGCTATCTTGTGGCTCTCCTTTGAAGGTAAAGGTAGAGACAAGCTCCTCACTACTAGAGCTGAGGATGCTAATGATTACCAAGTCCTGAAAAATACACTGATAGATGGGTTTGGCCTAACCACTGAGCAGTACAGGTTGCTGTTCAGGGATACCCAGAAAACTCAGTCTCAGGATTGGTCTGACTTTGTAGATTGTGCCACTAAGGCTTTGGAGGGCTGGTTGCCGGGCAGTAAGGTTACTGATTATACAGGATTGTACAATCTGATCATGAGGGAACAGATTTTAAACAATTGTCAGAACCAGTTGTTGCATCAGCACCTTGTTGACTCGGATCTGACCTCTCCCCAAGAATTGGGAAAGAAGGCAGACAGATGGGTCAGAACAAGGGTTAAGCAGAACCAGGGCCAGAACCAGGGTGGTCAGAAGAAAGCAGACCAGAAGGGTAAAGATACCAAAGGCGAACAAAATGACCAGAAGTCTTCGACAGGTCCCCAACAATCCAAAGAGGGTGGGGGTCAGGCTTCCGAGAAGAAGAAGAATCAAGAAGGCCAGTCTAAAAGGTGGTGCCAATACTGTAAAAGTAAAACTCACTGTTTTAGTGAGTGCACCAAGAAAGGAGGGCAAACTCCTGCCACTGCAGCCCCTAAGGCAACTGCACCCCCTAGTACAGCCAGCAGTGGTAGTGCACCTCCCAAGGGATTAGTTGGGTTAACCTTGGGTTCTGAGGTGTATGACAACTTAGTTGTCACACTCACTCAGGCTGTCCTTGTCTGTACAGGGGGTGTGGATATATCCCCTGATGTCAGTCCCAATACTTTGGGCAAATACAGACAGACACCTTTGATAAATGGCAAAATGGCTCAGGCCTATAGGGACACTTGTGCCAGTGTCACCATGGTGACACCTAACTTTGTGGACCCTGGACAGATCATGCCAGGTACAGATTTCCTGGTGACCAATGCCAGCAACGTCACTACCAGTCATAGTATGGCGATTGTTGATTTCTCCTGGGGAGGGGTAAATGGCCAAAAGAAGGTTGTAGTTAGTTCAGACCTCCCAGTGGAATGTTTGTTGGGCAATGATTTGGAGTCATCACAGTGGTCAGAAGTGGAGCAGAGGACTCACATGGAGATGTTAGGCTTGCCAGCACATGTGCTTGCTGTGACTAGGTCACAGGCCAGAAGATGCCCCACTGAACAGGTGCTGGATTCTGGAACAATGGACCAGACACTTTCCAAGAAGAAGAGCAGGAGGGTTAAGGCATTGCCTTCCCCCTTGCCCCAGGTTGAGGATCAAGTCTCAGAGGAGGCTGACCTACAGGAACTGAGGGAAACTGAGCCTAAGGAATTTGAACTTGATCAAGTTGAATTTCTGGGCTCAGGGGGACCCTCCAGAGCAGACCTGGGGGAAGGAACAGTTAGCCTGCCCTTCTCTTGAACCCCTCAGACAGCAGGCTGCTGCTGAGGCTGCAGGGAACGCCACAGGTGCCCACAAGGTATACTGGGAAGATGGACTCCTATATTCTGAGGCAAGAGACCCCAAGCCTGGTGCAACCAGGAGGCTGGTCATCCCCTTGTCTCTGAGAGGTTTCCTTCTCACCTTGGCCCACGAGATTCCCCTTGCAGGTCACTTAGGCCAGAACAAGACTTGGGACAGAATTGTCTCACACTTTCACTGGCCTCACATGAATGAAGATACCAAGGAGTTTTGTCGCTCCTGTGTCACTTGCCAAGCTAGTGGTAAGTCAGGTGGCACCACAAAGGCCCCCCTTATACCAATGCCTGTGGTGGGGGTGCCCTTTGAAAGGGTGGGGATTGACATTGTTGGACCAATGGAACCCCAAACAGCATCAGGGCACACGTTTATACTGGTGGTGGTGGACCATGCCACTAGGTATCCTGAAGCTATTCCCCTTAGGACCACTACTGCACCTGTTGTGGCAAGAGCCCTAGTTGGAGTGTTCTCCAGAGTGGGCTTCCCTAAGGAGGTTGTCTCTGACAGAGGTGCAAACTTCATGTCAAGCTACTTAACTGCTATGTAGAAGGAATGTGGTGTCAACTACAAGTTCACCACACCCTATCACCCACAATGCAATGGGCTTGTTGAAAGGTTCAACAGGACCCTAAAAGGGATGATTCATGGACTACCTGAAAATTTCAGGCGTAGATGGGATGTCCTGATACCCTGCCTTTTATTCGCTTATAGAGAGGTCCCACAGAAGGGGGTTGGCTACAGCCCTTTTGAACTTTTGTATGAACATCCTGTAAGAGGACCTCTGTGTTTGGTAAAGGAAGGATGGGAGAGACCTCTCAAAAAGCCTGCAACCAGCATAGTGGACTATGTACTTGGTCTCCGCTCCCGGATGGCTGAGTACATGGAAAAGGCATCTGAAAACCTTAAGGCCAGCCAAGAACTCCAAAAAGCTTGGCATGACCAAAAGGCTGTCCTGACTGTCTATCAGCCTGGACAGAAGGTGTGGGTGTTGGAGCCAGTGGCCCTAGCAGCACTCAAAGACAAATGGTCTGGGCCCCACACAATTCTTGAGCAAAAGGGAGAGGTCACCTACCTGGTGGACCTTGGAACTCCCAGAAGCCCCCACAGGGTGCTTCATGTGAACAGGCTCAAAGCATATGTCGACAGTAAGGACATGAGCTTGCTCATGGCCATAGATGAGGGACAGGAGGAAGAGAGTGATCCTCTCCCAGACTTGCTCACTCAGAATCCTGATGATGGATCAGTAGATGGTGTTGTCTTTTGTGGCAGCCTCTCTGAACATCAACAGAAGGATTGCAAACAAGTTCTTCAATCCTTCAGGCATATGTTCTCTCTAACACCCAGTCAGACCAATTGGTGTACCCATGAGGTTGACACTGGTGAAAGCTTGCCAGTTAAGAGTAAAATCTACAGGCAGCCTGATCATGTTAGAGACTGCATCAAAACAGAAGTGCAGAAAATGTTGGAGTTGGGAGTCATTGAACCCTCAGATAGCCCTTGGGCTAGTCCCGTAGTTCTAGTGCCAAAGCCTCACACCCAGGGTGGTAAGAAAGAGATGAGGTTTTGCATAGACTACAGAGGTCTCAATGCAGTCACTAAGACTGATGCCCACCCAATACCAAGGGCAGATCAACTTATAGATAGATTGGCTTCTGCCAACTACTTAAGTACATTTGACCTGACAGCTGGGTATTGGCAAATCAGGTTAGCTGAGGATGCCAAGCCCAAGACAGCATTTTCAACCCCTGGTGGACATTATCAATTTGTGGTCTGAAAAACTGCACCTGCCACCTTCCAAAGGCTGGTGAATCATGTTCTCACTGGGCTGGATGACTTCTATGCAGCGTATCTTGATGATATAGCTGTCTTTAGCTCCACCTGGGAGGATCACCTGGTCCACCTGAGGAAAGTGTTAGAGGCACTGCAAGCAGCAGGTCTCACTATCAAGGCCACAAAGTGCCAGATAGGGCAGACACAGGTTGTATACCTGGGCCACCTTGTAGGTGGAGGCCAAGTTCAGCCACTGGAGAGCAAGATACAGTCAATCAGGGACTGGGCTCCTCCAACCACCCAGACTCAGGTTCAAGTGTTCTTGGGCCTGACTGGTTACTACAGAAAGTTTGTCAGGAATTATGGATCAATTGTGACTCCACTTAATGAACTGACAAGTAAGAAAATGCCAAAGAAAGTTCAGTGGACAGCGAGCTGCCAAAAGCATTCGATGACCTAAAGCAGGCCATGTGCACAGCACCTATCCTCAAGAGTCCAGACTACTCCAAACCATTCATTGTCCAAACAGATGCTTCTGAGTTGGGTGTGGGAGCTGTTCTATCTCAACTGAATTTTGATGGTAATGACCAGCCCATTGCTTTTATAAGCAGAAGGCTGACCCCAAGAGAGAAAAATTGGTCAGCTATTGAGAGGGAGGCCTTTGCTGTGGTTTGGGCCCTGAAGAAACTGAGGCCATACTTGTTTGGCACTCATTTCAAGATTCAGACCGACCATAAGCCCCTCTTATGGCTAAATCAGATGAAGGGTGAAAACCCCAAACTGCTTAGGTGGTCCATTTCCCTACAGGGGATGGATTTTACAGTGGAGCATAGACCTTGCACTGATCATGGCAATGCAGATGGGCTCTCCAGGTATTTCCACTTAGAGCAAGAAGACTCACCTGGTCAAGGTTAGTTTATTGTCCCAAAGTTTGGGGGGGGGGGGGGGTCATGTAGGAGAGTAGGGTCTGCAATCCTATGATCACCCAGATTTTTTGCTTTTGTTTCACTGGTTTACGACTTTCTCTGGCTGTGGGCCTGCTAATCAGACCCACAGCCTAGCTGTTCTCTCACTAAATTACAACGTGTACCTTAGGTGCATTTACCAATTGGTACTGGGCCACCTTATCAGACCCTGTAACTCAGGGCATAGGTGTACCCAGGGCCTACCAAGGGCTGAAGCATGTATTATGCCACCCCTGGCTGGCCATCTAAATCTGACACAACTGGCTGCACGACAGCTGGGGCAAGGTGGTGTAATCACCCTTTGCTTTAGATATAGTATACCTATATCTAACCCTAAAAATGGACACACAGATTCCTATCAGTCACTCCTATGGCAGGCCTTGACAATCCTGAAAGCATAGTGCTTGGAATCGTGTGAGATGGTGCCCTGGCATGAGCTGAGCCCGTTTGCAGCTTGCGGAACCAAGTCCTAATAGCTGTTCCATGATAACGCGTACCATATACTCTTAAGTGCATTATAATCCTCGCGGTTAAATGCTATCTTTGGTATCGCTTTATCAAAACATGTCGAGTAAGGTGTCATACGAATTGGAATACTAACCCCTCGCCAATTCTGGCGACAGGGTTAGCATTCCACCCTTCTAGAGGGACACGACATGTATGTAACTCTGAACCCCGGTTAAAGTTAACTCGAGCCTCAGCATCACAAAATGGATGCTGCCACCACAGACACGAGTCTGACCCCCTACAGCTGGGAGTCCTTCCAGCGAGGAGAGCTTGGACAAAGGGTTTCCTGTCAGGGGTGGTGCTCGCACCATCCCAGACAGGGTTTTGTGTATCCTGGGTAGGCAGGGCTTTTCAGGAAGGTGACTGCAAGTGGCACCCCGGTGCTCACTACGCATCTGCCGGCTAGAACCAGTTCCAGGGGCACACCAGCTCCTGGCCTGTGGAAAGTCCGGCATGGGAGAGGGGTGTAACCACCCCCCTTCCTGGTCCCACCCCTAGGGCAGGACCTAGTCGCGTACCCACCCCTTTCTTTAGGATAAAGGCAGGAGCGGGGACCCTTCCAAATTAGATCATCTTTGAATCAAGAAACTACTTTCCACGAAAGGAACTCTCGACTCTTCTCAAGATTTCTCCCTTGTGACTAAGGAGTAGTCACCCTGCATCCGCAGGCACCATCTAAGAACTCTGTGGTTTGTTGCACGTCCTTCCTCCGGAATCCGACTGACCAGCTCGACGAGACCCAGCTTCCCTGGCACCTCTGACCTCTAGCTACCACTACAGCTAAGCTGAGAACCGTAGGTGCGACAAGACCTCGAGGGACCGGCCATCATCAGAACTGCACGACTTCTATCCAGCACGACTGCCGAGGGATCCTCTGGTGAGTGCTTTGGGGTCCGAGAAGCCCCGACCCTGAGCACCTCCAGCCCCGAAGTCCAGCCCCCCAGCATCCACGAGATCTGCGTGGGGCCCTTCTGCTTTTTGGCTGCTCACCGCATTGTCTGGCTACTAGCCCGCTGGCTTGTGGCCTTCCCGACGACGCCCGACGACAACAACACTGCTGGTCTGGTTGCTCCAGACTGGCCCTTGCTCCCTTCCAAAAGAGGAGCACCCCGGACCCTCCTGGTCCACTCAAGACGCCATTTTAGGTCCACCGCGTGGGCTTGAATTTGCCAAGACTTGTTGCCCCAATCCTGGGTCCAGCGACGTCGACAGCATCAACCATCGTGGGACAGCTCGCACCTCCATCCTGGTCGCCGACAACACCTCCTGGTCCGTGAGACTGCAGAGCCCAGAGTCGCCCACTCACCTGGTCGAGGTGACTACCATCCGGTGCCCTCCTGGTGCCATCTGATCACTGGCTAGTGGTTAAGAACTTGGTCCCCTCTGCTTTCAGGTGTCATCCATCTTCGATCCAGGCTTGGATCACTTCGAACAATCTTCACTGGTCGCCTGCCAGCAACTCTTTCTTCAGGCTCCTGGTTCGTCAACGAGGATTCCCGACGTCTGTACAGACCTATGCAGCCGCAGCCCCTGGGCTAGGTAACTTCGGCATTTTGGTGCCCCAGCATAGCCTCACTATCCAAGGGTCCAGAGTCACTGTCGTTTTCGACCTACCTTATCGAGTTCGCCCGAGAACACTAACTTTGCTTGTACTAACTCCCATAGACTTTGTCCCGCATCCCGCGTGAGAGTGCACACTCTGCACCCGAGTCCCCTAGGCCTCCTACTAGTAATCTGAAGGTTCAGTAATGTTGTCCTAGCAATTCCAAAGCCTATTAGTCCAGTACTTACCTGCTAGTAATTTTGCATTCCACTTTCATAGTATATGGTTTTTCGTGCCCCTCGGGCATTTGTGTAAATTGTGCAACTTAAAGTATTTTCGTAAGAGTTTTGTTGTGTGCTTAGTACCCTGTCCTCATAAAGAGTACAGGGCTGTTGTGATCTAAATAAATACACTGTTTATTTTCATAACACTTGTGTGGTGTCCTTTCACTTGGTGTTCAAGGGGTATATGTGATGGTATAACAGCTGGCTTAACACGCCCTCTAGAGTTTAGCCCGAAGACTGCTCTTGTCCATGCTACTAGGATAGCTGGTCTATCGGTTGACTTACAACCAATCACCATAAGGGTTGTTTGGACTGATACATAGTGATCACTAGAATAGTGAACACTGAATATCAGGCCAACTTCTCACAGGCTCCCATACTGCGTGAGGTCTATGAGGATGCACTGGAGGTAGGGCGTCTCCCCCTTCCATGAGAGAGGCGATCATCGTCTCCCTATTAAAACCAGGTAAAACACCGCGCCACTGTGATTCGTATAGGCCCCTGTCACTGCTCAATTGTGATGTTAAAATATTAGCTAAGCTCATAGCTAATCGTCTCAGTCTACTCATGGAACATTTAATACTGCCTGACCAGTCGGGATTTGTGTCCGGACGTGCAACATCCCATAACTTGCGGACCATATTCACAATATTGAATAACGTTTCTTCGGAGTTACCTTTGGCAGCAGTTTTCCTGGATGCCACAAAGGCTTTTGACTCCATTGAGTAGGACTATTTGTTTGGTTTGATGTCCCGAATGGGGTTCCTCCCCTTTTCCTTTCCTGGATATGTTTGTTGTATTGCTCAATTACAGCTAGAATAGTGATTAATGGCAAAACTTCTGAGGGTTTTTCAATAACGAGAGGTTCGGGGCAGGGTTGCCCCCTGTCCCCCCTGTTGTTCGCGATCGCGGTGGAACCACTGGCGGCTAAATTGCGTCAGCACCACCGTGACAGAGCATTGCAATGCAACATGAGGCAGATATTGGTTTCCCTCTATGCGGACGACATTACACTCTGCATACGAAACCCCCAACAGAACTTAAATATTATCCTTCAAGAATTTATAGTGTTTGGATTGCTTTGAGGGGTCCAGATAAACTGGGGTAAGTAGAGCATCTTTCCCCTTACTGATACAATGAGTCGCTTTCCCTTGGACTATCCGATGGCATGGTGCGAGGATGAACTGAAATATTTAGGCATCCGTGTGACGAGGGATAGAGATGAATTGATGTGTCTTAATTACGGGACCGCTATGGTTCGAATTGTGGATAATATATCAAAATGGATTACCCTCCATCTCTCCATGGCGGGCGTGTCTCTTTGATAAAGATGGTTATATTATTTCAACTATTGTATATGTTTCTTAATATACCCTTTCACCCGGGGTCATTTTTTTTAAAACAGTTGCGGTCAGAACTAACTCGATTAGTGTGGGGGGGGTAAAACCGCGAGATTACGGTGGGATGTATTGACGAGGCCTTATTCTCAGGGTTAATTTGGTGTACCTAATTTTGAATTAAACTATTACAGCCCACAGGCGCATTATGCCCATTTTTGGGTGCATCAACCACGTTATATGCCCCTGGTGGCGGCGGAGCATTGGCTCACTCTTCCCGTCCCCATTGAGGCGGAGGTGTACATTCTGCCCCTCATGCAGGATAAGACGCCGACCACGGTGAGTTGCACGGTGGCGGCCTGGGCACATGTGAGTGAGATGTTGGATGCGCCTATGATTTACTCGCCATTGTTACCGCTGGTATATCATCCCGCCATGCCTCTTCTTCAGGAGACACTTTTCCACAAGTTTGAAGATCACACTAGGATACACAACTGGGGGGACATGTATCAAGAAGGGTCATTCTGCACAGTGGCGCACGTGTTCCAGAATATAACACAGACACCCCTAGAAACCTTCCTATACATTCGCGTGCGGCAGGGAATTCGCTCAATTACTCCTGATTTCCCTTCGGAGCCACCGACCTTTACACCGCTACAGCTGACACTTCAGAACGAGATGGCTAAACGGCTGGTGTCAATACTATACAAAGCAGTACACACACAGAAGATTGAGCAACCTGCAAAGGCAAGGGAAAGGTAGGACCTCGAACTGGGTATAACTCTGACGGATAAACAGTGGGAATTCTGCTCGCTGCAGACTGAGCGAATTTCAGCTAGCAGTAGGCTTAGGATTATCCACTATAAATTCCTACATAGACTGTATTATACCCCAGCCAGAATGTATAGATACAAATTGAGGGATACCGACTCGTGTGATAGGTGTCATGCTGAAGGCGCTGACTTCCTGCACCTGGCATGAGGCTGTCCCGAGATATATAAGTATTGGGCGCAGATTTTTCAGGCTCTGTCCACTATGATTAATGCCCGGATTGACATGTCCCCACTGAAGGCTTTATTGGGGTATGTGGAGCAGCTAAGGGCGGAACATCGTAAATGTGTGGCCTTGACGTTGCTTCTAGCTAAAAGGAGAGTGGCATGCCGCTGGGGAAGAGGGAGAGCACCCAAGTTTAAGCAGTGGCTTCATGAGCTAATATATTGTCAGGAACAGCAGGCGATCTATGCTATCACACCAGCTGGATTGGACCTGAGGGAGGGTTTGGGTGCTAGCTGCTTCACTAGTGGTTGACCTGTTGGGTTGTGGTGGAGGTGCCCCCTTGCCCGCCTACCCTTTCCTCAATATGACCTGTTCTAGTCCCTGGGTTTCTATTGTTTCATTTCTTTTGTAATGGGTGTGTGATTTATCTGACTGGTTTGCTCTGATATAACAACGTTGAACAATGTAACGGGAAATAATTGATTTGCAAGACGAACACTAAATGTATGTTCATGACACATTGAAATAGCTGTATGTGTATGACAACATGTGTACCACGTTTATGGCTGTTTTCTAAAAATCAATAAAAAGATTTTCACAAAAAAAAACACTTTACCCAAATGAGCATCCCATGACAGCATCATCAAACACCTTCCCTTCCAGCGGAAATCTCAAACATGACAGTCGCTGGAAATCTTCCAGACAGCAACTTCGTCTTCAGGCCCAGCTCCAACCCTAGGAATCGGGGTCTCCCTGCTACTGTGGTAAATAGACTTCCACCACACTGTCAGCAGACACACTAGATATCATTGCTTATAGCAGGAACACAGCCCACTGTTGGAAATGGCAGACAAGCTATCAACCAAAGGTAATGGCAGACACGCTCTCAACCAAAGGTAATGGCAGACACGCTGTCAACCAACGGTAATGGCAGACACGCTGTCATCCAACGGTAATGGCAGACACGCCGTCAACCAACGGTAATGGCAGACACTCTGTCAACCAAAGGTACTGGCAGACACGCTGTCAACCAAAGGTAATGGCAGACACGCTGCCAACCAAAGGTAGTGGCAGACACGCTGTCAACCAACGGTAATGGCAGACACGCTGTCAACCAACGGTAATGGCAGACACACTGTCAACCAACGGTAATGGCAGACATGCTGTCAACCAAAGGTAATGGCAGACACGCTGTCAACCAAAGGTAATGGCAGACACGCTGTTAACCAAAGGTAATGGCAGACACGCTATCAATTAACGGTAATGGCAGGCACGCTGTCAACCAAAGGTAATGGCAGACACGCTGTCAACCAACGGTAATGCAGACATGCTGTCAACCAATGGTAATGGCCGACACGCTATCAACCAAAGGTAATGGCAGACACGTTATCAACCAAAGGTAATGGCAGACACGCTGTCAACCAGCGGTAATGGGAGACACGCTGTCAACCAACAGTAATGGCAGACACTCTGTCAACCAAAGGTAATGGCAGACACGCTGTCAACCAAAGGTAATGGCAGACACGCTGTCAACCAACGGTAAGAGGCAGACACGCTGTCAACCAAACGGTAATGGCAGACACGCTGTCAACCAAAGGTAACGGCAGACACGCTGTCAGCCAAAGGTAATGGCAGACACGCTGTCAACCAAAGGTAATGGCAGACACGCTGTCAACCAATGGCAATGGCAGACATGCTGTCAACCAACGGTAATGGCAGACACGCTGTCAACCAACGGTAATGGCAGCCATGCTGTCAACCAAAGGTAATGGCAGACACGCTGTTAACCAAAGGTAATGGCAGACACGCTGTCAACCAACGGTAATGGCAGACACGCTGTCAACCAACGGTAATGGCAGACATTCTGTCAACCAAAGGTAATGGCAGACACGCTGTCAACCAAAGGTAATGGCAGACACGCTGTCAACCAACGGTAATGGCAGACACGCTATCAAACAAAGGTAATGGCAGACACGTTATCAACCAAAGGTAATGGCAGACACGCTGTCAACCAACGGTAATGGCAGACACGCTGTCAACCAACGGTAATGGCAGACATGCTGTCAACCAACGGTAATGGCAGATATGCTATCAACCAAAGGTAATGGTAGACACGCTGTCAACCAACAGTAATGGCAGACACGCTGTCAACCAACGGTAATGGCAAACACTCTATCAACCAAAGGTAATGGCAGACACGCTGTCAACCAGTGGTAATGGCAGACACACTATCAACCAACGATAATGGCAGACACACTAACCACCGCTGGCAATGGCAGACGTGCTATCAAACAGTGACAATGGAAGACACGCTATCAACCATTGGTAATGGTAAACAGACTACCCATTATTGGTAATGACAGACACACTATCCATCATTGGTAATGGCAGTCCATGCTTCTTGGGGCCACTAGGCAATATAAGATTCATTGATATCATAAACCAGTTTTTCTTGCTTAAAAATTCTCCCTTGAAATGTGCTCACCACTGGCTTAAACATAAATTGAGGAACCTCCTACCTCTTAGGACAAAAACTATTTGCACTGAAATTCCTATACATCAGGAAACGAAACCCCAGCTCATACTATAAACATCCCTGCATGACTCTATATCCTGGCTAATTGACAAAGTATGATGTTACAACATTCATACAGGGTGTTTTTATATAAAATAAACAAAACCATGAAATTGGACTCTGCCTGTTCAGGCTTCTGTCCTCCCTGCTGCCTGATCCATCAACCCTACTCTTCCGCGTGGGCTCCCTGCCTGCTCAGCACTCTGCCTGCTCCTTCTCTGCTGCCTGCTTCAGCCACCTTGCTCATCCGCTTGCGCTCTGCCTGCCCAGTCCTCTGAGATCTCTGTGCCTACTCGGCCTCTAATGTCTGGGTGCCCGGGTGAGGTAAAGTGCGCATCAGAGAAGGCAGACACTTTGAGGAGTTGTGTGCACGGGGTTAGCAACACTTAGCAGATTTTCAGCCTTCCTCGCTCTGAAATTGTCGCTGCAGTTACAAAACTACAAATGAACCGCAGGCGCCCTTCGCAGGGACCCACAGCAGCAGCGCAGCACACTCTGTGCAGGCACACAAAGTAGATGCGCTGACAGACAGACACAAACCTATCCATGCACAGTGTGCCCAGCCCGCATGTACGCTGCTGTCACATTGGATAGCGCTCTCTACTTCTGTTTAGGTGCAGAAGAGCTTTGTACAGAGCTGTGCGAATGTATGCACACTGGTACAAACTGCATCATCCGTATGTAAATGCAGACCGCATGCATGAACACTGCACAGGGCACTAGCACACATAGAGACGTGTATTTGTACATAGACACGCACATGTATGTACACACCTAGATATCCACACAACTTGTAAATCACGGTCCAAAGACCACGAACGTGTACGTATGGAAACGCATTAGACATCCACATTTTAAAGTTCAATCGTATCATAGCAGTATTCTACGGACGCTTACACGCACAGCACCCCCCACACATGCGGGCAATGCACATGTATGTCACGTATGCCCTTCCGCAGGGAAGATGACATAGCAGGAGCGGGGCCTTTGACATGAAAAGTTTTGTGTTTGCAATAGGGTACAGTGGACAGGACTTGATTAGAATCAGCATTCCGGCCCGGAGGGCCACATGGGTATGAATGTTATGTTTTGAACAGATGGTGTTTGTCAACGGTGCGCTAAGGTCGGTACCGACCTTAGCACCCCTTGTGTTTTCCATTAGTCCATTAGGGGTAGGGTGTTGTTAGGTCTTTAATCTCGTACCCCCCTCAGACCCTTTCCACTTTTTGTCTTTTCCTCCGTTTGTCAACGGTGCCCATTGGGAAATACGTGACTTGCTATCAGTGACTACAAGTATCAGCATGCCGGGAGAACGGCACACCTGTGTGCCATGAAATGAGTGCATGCGCATAAATACTTTCAAGCCGTTTAAGCTGTTGAACACCATTTTCCTCTGATGAAGGAGCCGTAGTGCTCTGAAACGCGTCAGGATTAAAGGACATTACTTTGAACTCTAAAATGGTATGCTGTTTTTATATCCCTTGTCCTGGTCAGCAGACTCCAGGAAACCTACAATATGAGTCTCACACTGGTGCAATGACAACATCAGTAAAATAGGCTGACTGCAATCCTCAGTAAGCTTTTTTTTTATCATGGCACAGCAGAAATTAGGCAACTCAGAATATAGGCCATGGTCATTTGGCAAACCAGACACCATAAGCAATCTTGCAGGCAGGAAAGCATCATCATATCATGCCAGTGCAAACTTGCACTAGGGTTTTAAAATCTTGCACATTTAAGGTAACATTACAGATTCAGTCATTATAGGCAGGATCACCTACTCTTTCACTAGTGATAGTTGCCGAAAAATGTTGTGCACCTCCTCTGGGGTGTATAACTAGAAAAGGTAAGGAAGCAATAAGTGCCTATTGTGCTGTTCCTATTGAAGCAGGGTCAAGATTGATTTGCATTTGGCTTGGTCCAAACAGGTGGCATGGTGGGCAAAAGAACAATGGGTTGGAAAGCTATCCAGAACACTTGCCAGTGGTTAGATATATTGCAAGCATCCTCTCATCACCTTTTGTGAGTTTGTTGTAATGGTCCAAGTGGCTATATGTATGCTCAGTCATGGGTCCTCTCTCATGGTGCACTGGAGTCAAGCTAAACCTGACTGAAGAGCCACAAACATGGTGATACCGGTCTTGGGTTGCAAATGGCTGGGTCCAAACTGGGATGGCATTGTGGGCAAAAGTGATTAGACAGAACATTATTTTCATCACCTTTTGTGCTTTTCCGATCTCGGATGTTCATATCCTCTTTGTTCTGGTTCCCCTGGTCATCTGGTTCTCTTTGCCTTGGTGTGAGACTTCCTGAGCCTGCTCCTCCTGGGCTTCATAGTGATATTCCTGGTCTCCTTTGTCCTGGTCCTCCTAATGCTGGTCCTGTGCAAATGCCTATGCATGTAGGAATTGGAATCAAATTTGTCATTCCTTAACATTGGCTAATAGCGATTCGGAAGTTGCCAATCGCTATTAGCTAACGTGACTCCTTTCTTTCCTATGGGCCTGCAGGCCCATAGGAATGAATGGTAATGCATTCGCAAAGTGCAATTACCAAATTGGTAATCGTAAATTACAAATGGAAATCCAAGGGTGCCGGGGGCTTAAGGCCCCCCTGAAGCAACCCCCCAAAAAAGTAAGTGTGCGCATGTGAAGCAAAGTGCGCTACATGGCATGCTTCGAAAAATGCATTTTTGTGCATTTTTCGAAGCATGCACAAATTGCCATCAACTTGAAGTTTATGGTAATTAGCGTTTCCTAATTGCACAGTTTGTATTTAGGAAAGGCATAAACGCCTTGGCATTACGGAATCGCAAATTGCGATTCCCTAAATGCATTCGCAATTTAGATAAATCTGATGACCTAAATTGCAAATGACAAAAGGTACCTGCATTGGAAAAGGCCTTTTTCCATTCGCAAACGGGCCAATTCTGCGAATCGGCCAGTTTGCGAATGGGAAAAGGCTTGATGCATGTCCCCCTAAGGGAATAAATTAAATGCAACTTTTAAATCCAGTACCAGGTGCGTTAATTGAATTGCTTTCTGATAAGCATGACGTGAAAACTTCACTCCCTTCTTTTCAGTTGACCCGATTTGGGGCATGTGCTAAATTTATTAAAATCTGCTGTGACAGGGGGCGGAAATCGGGACTGTCCTGGCAAATCCAGGACATCCTACTTATCAAGTACTGGGAAAATAAATACTAGACGTAAGGAAGCACAAATGCAGTTTCCATCTTCCGAGCATATTACTGATGTAGCTGCCTTTTATTTATGCTGAGGCTGTTGAGAATAATGAGAAAATCAACAAAACAGATATTTTTCCCAATTCACTGTACATATCAAAAACAAATACATGAAGAAAACACTTCAAAAGAATTTTAGAGCTATCTATTCCTAAATTATTACCAGCGCACTCTCAGTGTTGCCAAGCTAACAAATTAACAGAAAATCATATTTAATTATCAGCTCCATGCCTTATTAGAATCCGGCAACATAAATAAAAGAGCAATATTTTTCTTCTGCGGCCTTATTATATTACTGATCAAAAATGGGGCAAACATTACGGATTGGGACTGAAAATTCAAAAGCAAAATAATATTCTGTTGTCACATTAGGTTTTTGGAAACATCTAGTGGTTGATTTCAAGATGGCCGCCCCTTTTGTCCAGCAATGGGAGCCATTTGGTAGTCCTTTCTCTATTTACTGATGTTGTAGAATTTTCCAGAAGCAGAAGACATTCAGTTGTTGTACTGACTTGTGAGAGATTCTACAGTTGTTACATCTCCATTGTACAGTGAGTGCATGTTTCATTTTTATTTATTTGTCCTCAAAGATAGAAATCTTAATTTTGAAGAACACCTAGCTGAGCTTTTGATGCAGAGTGCAGGATAGTGAATTTTGCTGTGGGTTCAGATTTGAGTGCAGGTTTCAGTAGTGAATCTAGCATGTGCTTTAAGTTTTGAGGAAGCAGTTGTATTGATTTGTATTGCAAGTGCTGGAATGTAGAGACTGCAGCACTGCTGTTGAGGCACAACCTGGATTTAAGCTCCATTGTACAGTGGGTGCATGTTTCATTTTTTATTTAATCGTCCTCAGATAGAAATCTTTATATATATTTGAAGAATACCTATCTTTTGATACAGAGTGCAGGATTGTGAATTTTGCTATGGGTTCAGATTTGAGTGCAGGTTTCAGTAGTGATTCTAGCCTGTGCTTTAAGTTTCGAGGAAGCAGTTGTGTTGATTTGTATTGCAAGTGCTGCAATTTAGAGACTGCAGCACAGCTGTTGAGGCACACTCATAGCATGATTTCAAGGTGCAAGTTGATGGTTGCAGTTTATGGTTGCAGGGACCATGTTGCAGTACTCGAGTGTGATTCATTTTCAAAGTAGTCAAATATTTTGGAAGTTACAATTCAGCCATGTGTGCAGATGTCTCAAACTAAAGTGACATGCAGTTTTTCTTCTCAAAGTGACTACAAAGCAGTGCTATTTTGATTCAAACATATGATAGGTAAATTATATTGCAATCTCTGGTTGTATCTTTTGTGCAGGGTACTTTACAAAAGACCTCCATATTATGCCATGCAAACCCGACAAGCCTCAACCTTTTTAAAATAAGTTAATAATAATAAAATAATTTAAGGAATCATTCCAGATTCTCTGGGCTGCCAAGTTCTTGACCTGCTTTTACAAAACATATTTTTGCCGCTAGTGGGCTTATCTTTTTATTCATGTGAAAATACACTTGTAAACTAAAACTCAAAGCGCATAAGTAAATGTCTACCATAAAATAGATCCGTCATCATTTGTCTGAAGTGTGTTTTATTTAAATTGTGTATTTCTTTCCTGCTCCTCTTTCATGCTAGAAATCTGTGAGCACTCTTACCTCAGCATTGATCACCGTTGCTTGGATGGTGCTCTTCTGTGCGTTTGTCAGAGCTCTGTCGCTAGGACTTGGCAGTGTTCCTCAGCCAATCACAGCAGATGGAACATTCTGTGTTGATGCTACTGTTTAGCTGTCACAGACATAACCCATTCCTTAGCCCACAGTCAAATGATATATCGAACCTAAACCTCCCTTTACAGAAAGATAATTTGGATGTCATTATTTAAACTTTGAGGTAAAACTATAATGAAAGGAATAATCAAGACCATTAAAATACAAAGTGCTTAAAATGAGTAATTTGTCAACCTCTGGTATGTGTTTCATCAGGGCACTGAAATTCTGTGGCAGGGAGGGGCCAAATTATCTGGCATGGTTGGCTAAATTATGTGGCAAGAAGATACAAATTATGTGGCATAGTATGGCACATTGTAAGGCAGTTTTATTTTGACTTTTGTAATATTTAATACATTTTAACAGTGTCTTACAGAAGTTTTCATCTCAGAACTACCAATTTAATACTGAGAATCAGCAGTTACCAACTGAATGGTGACCAGTCTTTGCAACTTGCATTTCAATGCGCAGATGCGCGCGTTTCCACACTAATATTTTTTGTTAAAATCTGCAAACATGCAGCAGATAAAGGATTATGTACAAATGCTACGAATCTATAACTATGCAGAAGATGCTGGAGCTTCTGACTCACATAATTCAAATGGCCTTGGTTTGAATAGGGCTGTACACTTTTCATCTCACAAATGAGATTACATGTGTATGCATTAGATTACAGATATTAGTATCCGATTCCTACCACATCCTTCAGTATTTCACATCTTATACTGCAGCAATAGAGGATGAGGTTACCACTATAACAATAATCATAAGGTTATTTATGTAAACCTTTATAGAAAGGCATACCTTGAGGGCAAAATCTCGTTTAAGATCAGATTGCCCTAGTGTAGTAAAATAACCCTGTATAAGGGCCAGAGAGCCCTAATCTGCAGGCAGATTCTGATGTAAAGACCAAGGGCACAAAGTCAGATTCTAATATAAAGTCAGAGATCTCTAACGTCAAGCTGATCCTAAAATGAAGGACAGAAAACCCCAATCTGTGGAGAATATTGGGGTTTCCTGGAAACACCTAACCTTAGGTCAGACACTCATGCCAGATGCATAGAGTCATCACCTAGGAGCAGAGTGTATATAACATAAATGGTAGTGAGAGCTATAACCTGAGAAAGAACCTGAAATAATAGGGAGAGGACCAGAACCAAGGACTGCAGGTGCCACAGGGAGATTAGAATAGATCACGATACGTGAGTCAGATAACTCTAACCTGGAAGCTGATCTTAATATATAGGCCACCAAACCTGAAGGCGGAACCTCGAATAATGGAAAGAAACCTCTAAAACACAGTGAGATCCTGATGTGACATGAATAGGGGCTTAATCTGGGAAGAGATCTCTCAACAGGGAACCTATAAGGGCAGATCTTAAAATGAAAGACAGAGTTTACCTTTTTGTAGGGTAGAGAAAGTAGGTGCTGGTTTCTGATGTAAGGGGCAGGAAACCATAGAAAGAGATAGTGCTTGATATAAGAGGCAGAAGTATTTTACCTTTGAATATATCCTTTACAGTGTGCAGAGAGTTCTAAGCTTGGGAAAGACACTTTTTTAAGAATTAGAGGTCCTTCCCTGAGGATAATGTGCACCCTTATCAACCTTCTCCTAATGGAGAGAGGGGCTGTCCTAAGAGGCAGATATGATGACCAAGGAGAGAGTTAAGAAGTACAAAATAAAAAATGTATATTTCTGATGGATACTTCTAAGTTAGATTCCTCCCTTTTGAAAGCACCAGACTGCATCCAGAAATGTTTTCAGCAGTGCTCCTGCAGGCTGCTATGTGGAACCGTGTGGCTCTGTGCTGGCTCTGCCCTTCCCCAGAAGTAAGGGAGTAGTGCCTCATAAGCGCTATATACAAGCTCACCCCCTGTTCAATACACTAACCCATGCCCTCGTCATTCACCCACTCATTTACTTTTCACTAAAAGCTCACTGTTCACTTGTCTGCTCTCATTTCTTATTGCTTGCTCGTCCACTCATGTACTGACATACTCGCAAGTTTCTCTGCTTACTAACATAAACTCCATCTCTTAATCTTCAATAAATACTCACTCGCTCATTTCTCCTTACTCACTCCTTTAACATGCACACATTGCACCAGAGTTGTCAATTAGCTCCACATCACCATTCTTTTCTGGCAAGTCCTTCCTTTTTAGCTAACAGGAGTTTGGATTCTACTACCTTTGCTGTTGCTTTCCCAAATTATGATATATATAGGACAAGAACTATATATCAAAATGGTATTGTATAGAACATCTCAAGTGTCGTTAGGTAACTGATAACATTGCGCTTATTGGTAATTCTGCCCTTCACATATCCATTAGCTCACTCCACAGTGACAATCTATACTTATACTTACTTAATACTCAAAGCCTCATGAATCAGTCCTTAGTCACTCAAAAGTCACAGATAATGTATTTGCTCTTCACACATACAGCACACACCTCTGTCTCACTTATTTCTTCCATTAGATATCCTCTTTTGCTAACTTCTTACTCATTCACAGCTATTCCCACTCATACTTGTAGGAAAGTAGGATCTGGGTTTATGCTTACCCCCACTTTTCGCTTGGTGTTATGCTGTTTCTGACAAGTCTAACTGGGACCTGCTAATCAAGACCCCAGTCTCTGTGCTTTTTCCCTGAATTGGATATGGTGAGGACTTGGATACATCCCAGATTGGCTACTGGTGTACACTTGTAAGTCCCAAATATATGGCACTGAGGTACCCAAGGAATAGGCACACTAGGGGCCTCCCATGGGCTGAAGCATGTATTATGCCACTCATGAGAGAACACTCAAAGTGTGACTGTAGACCTGCCATTGCAGCCTGTGTTTCTCTATATCTGAGGTCACTGCACGTGAAACCTATAAGTCACCCCCTTAGGCAGGCCTTTCAATCCCGAAGGCAGGGTGCTTGGTTCTAAGTGTGAGGGTACCCCTGCATGAGCAGGACACCCCTACAACCTTTTGAGTCCATTCACCCGGGTTGTAAGTGCATCAGCCATTATGATATATACAATGGCCATGCGTCATTACACGATGACCATCTCTAAATTAGCCAGAACAAACCATGCTGTGTTTGGTATCAAACATGTTGGAATCATACCCCCACACTGTTTGTGTGAGAGATATGACTCCATGTACTGTGAATCTCCTCCGGGTGGCCCTCAGTGCTCCCTGTACCAGTCTTTCAGAACCGGACAGCATGCTAGGGCTGCTGCCGACCAGAGACATGTTTCTGCCCTCATGCTGTTGAGCCAAGCTCAAGCAGGGGAAGGCAGAACAATAGATATCTTGTCACAGGGAGGTGTGACCTCCTCCCAGACAGGGCTTAGTATATTGGGGCAGGGTAGGGGCGCTTGCCAGTGCCACTAAGACTACGTGAAGGGCACACTTGGTGCCCTCTTTGCATAGTCCACTTCAAACCAGTTCAGGAGCCGTTGGTTGCCACTCTGGTGCGAAACCGGACAAAGGATATGGGAGTATCCTCTCCATTGTGCAGCCACTCCTCTGGGAGGGACCCCGGAATCGTCCCAACCCTTTCCTTAGGGTACTTAAGGGCTTACCTATGGGTGGGTCCCTAGATTCATTGTGGGACAAGATTCAGATCAGACACCACTTCATCTTTAACCGTCTGGGCACTCTGTACTTTGATGGACGTTTGCTCTGGACATCGAGACTGCAGCTGGGAAGACTTCTGCTGCTCCTGGTCGCGTTGTCCTGCTCATCCACTGTAATGTCTGTGCCTGTGCTCCATACAGGAACCTTCCAAGGCCTGTGGACATCCAAGACACCTGAAGGATTATCCATTGAAGTGAAAGAGTCACTTCCCTGCATCTGCAAGCACCACAACTAATCTAACCGGTCTGCTGCTCCTGGGCTCCCATGGACTCCAGAAGGCTCAGCAACACAAGTGGTGGTTCTACAACTCCCTTGAGGCCTGCCCTGTCTTCTCCACGAGTTTGAGGCCAGTATCCCTCGTCGGAACTGCAGGAACCAAACCCCTGTGCACCGGGTTGACTTGTCGTTGCAAAGGCTTGTTAGCTCTCTTCCTCAGAGATCTTCAGGCTCCAAGTAGTCATCAACCACAAGCATCGGCTGTGACTAAGATCTTTGTCCTCACCACATCTCTTGCACCGTGGGCCTGCATCTTTGGTGAGCTGCTTGAGGTCCTCTTACGACTCCAGTGCCTCCCAACCTGCGGGTCCTCTTGAGGGTCTTCTTTGATTCCAGTGGGCTCCCCTGTTTGCCTGGGCCTACTCTGACTTTTCATCTTGTGGCAAGTCACTTGGACCTTGCTGGTCCCTACACTGTACCTTTTTTCCCTTGGCTGGAAGGAATGAAGAGATTAGCATGGATATTGGCCAATAGCAGACTTTTTGCTGTTTCTTTGAGGCATGAGTCATCGATGTAGGATCCGACCAAAAAGATCCAAGGCTCAGTTTTTCATACCAGGATTGAACATGCCTAAACCATGGGAAAGTTAGACATGTATTGGATTGACAGCTGTTCCTTTAATGTGTTATGGTATAGCTTAAGCCCCTCTGCAGTCCAGATCCTTACCCAGTACATAAGGAGCCTGGGTTGGCAATATCTCCCACCTGTTTGGGAGCCACGTCAAGAAACATAGGTATTAAGAGATTATTCTTGGGGAGATGAAGGAGCATTCACAGGAATTTATTTTCATAAGAGTAAGAGAGTCTGTATTCATGTGGCCTCAATGTTTGGTGCCATATAAGGCAGCTGAATAGACTTTTAGTCTGTATAACTCCATTGCCGGGAGTAGGGCCCTTGACTTTGTCCCATGATATGTTTTTTTTAAAGATAATTGATGCCTGATGTTGGAGCACCGCCCTTCTCTTCTGGATGTGAGAAGACCATGAAACCCTACTATCTAGCATAATGCTCAAATATTTGAATCTAAAAACCTGCCTTACCTAAGACTATGGTGTTTTTAAATGATCTGTTCGGTCTGACTACCATAAATTGTTTTTTTAAATGTTAATCTCAAAAGCCATAGCCACGCAGGAAGAATTAAAATTGTCTGAAAATTGCTGTTATCCCATAGGTGTGTGTAAGATTAGGAGAGTGTCGTCGGTGAAAAGTAAAGCAGGCATGCTATCCTCTTTAAACTTGGGGGTGTCTATATTTCCTTTTTGGAGGGCCTCAATATCATCATTGACGAATAAGGAAAAGAGGGTGGAGGACAGCACACACCATTGTCTAACCCATCTGCGTATTGGGATCTGGTCTGTTAGGTATCCCAGAGGACCCCATCGCACTTGGGCATAATTATCTTGATGAAGTTTTACTAGTTGACCAAGCAGGGCATCCAGATACCTCGAGGGTTTTTAGTGACACCCATAGGAGCTCCTGGGGGACTTAGTCAAAGGCTGCTTTGAGGTCAACAAAGGCTATGTACAAATGGCCTTCTTTGAGCCTTTCATACTTCTAAATTATAAGGAGCAGAATCAGTACTTGGTCTGTCGTGCTGACTTTAGGTCTGAATCCAGCTTGTTAGGGGGTTAGGATATCTGCACCCTCAATCCACTCATTTAATTTGTTTAGCAACTGTCTCGCTTAAACCTTTTGGAGAATGTCAAAAAGGCTTATTGGCCTATAATTAGCAGGACTACACCGATCCCCCTTTTTGTAAATGAGACTAATCTTCGCCCCTTCGATGTATCTTGGATTGGAGCCCCTGCAGCTATTGCATTGCTCAGGCAGTTAACATAAGAGGCGCAGACTAACATGGGATTTTGTCTGCTCCTGGGGCCTTGCCCAATTTAATTGCACTGATAGCTATCATGGTTTCTTCTAGTGTGAAGTGAAGGTCTAAAGGAGGCAAGTTGATGCGAAAAGGTCGATTGCGGCATGATTGTATAACTTAGTGAAGTGATCTACCTAAGCCTCAGGATTCAGATGACAGTCTACTTGTAATTTGGAACTCCTGCTCCCATGGGCAACTTTTTTCCAAAATGACAATTAACGCTAGACCTTGCAGCCATTACCAGATCGCTTCAGCTGGCATCCACTCCACTTGGCCCTTGCACTTCTTACTGTCTTCTTGTATAAGTCCCTGGCTATGCGGACCTCAGGTAGATTTTTAAGAGCATTCCCCAGTATTTGTTTTGCCAATCTACAATCCTTTGAGTACCATAGATTACTATCTACATTACGCGCCCTGGTAGGGGGCTTCTTTTTTTGGTGGTTGGGTCAAGATCAGTATTAAAGATGCTACCAGCTTTGTGTGTATATAAGTGATAAAAATCCTTGGATTTTCCAGGCTATTTAGGTGAGACAGAACGCTCACAAATATGTCATATATCTCCGTCATGGTCTCTGCATTCCCCACAATTGAGAGCAACCTGGTGGACCTATGGTTGTTTCCCATTATTGGCATTATTTGTGGTGCTGTAGGGGTGGGTAGTTGGAGCTACAACCCAGGATGTTTAGGTGTAAGGGGTAGTGGCTACTCTCCTCTCTTATCCACTTCAGAGTCCGCAATCTTTCCCACATGACAACCCTGGTCATGATGCAATCAATTTTTGATCTTATAGAACCTTTCTTAAATGCAAATGCCCCAGCTTGTCAGATACAGATCTCCATTACATGCCCTCAGCCCATTTAGTGTAATGAAGTGGACAACCTGCATGGCAACCACTGAGCTTAAGATATAGGATCTTGAGCTGAGGGAAGGGAAGGGATACCCCACCACTAAATCACAGCCATATATGGTTTCAAAGTCTATATTAAAATCTCTACCTATAATGACCATATCCTTGGAGTTGATCTGTCTAACAGAATGTTGCAAGATGTTTACAGTAGACAATTCCACACTTCTGCTTCTGGGTCTACAGTAGACAATAAACAAATACCTACAAGTCTTCACTGGGGAATACATTTTTAGCCCCAAAATATCTGACGAGTCAATGTTTTGATTCGTCGGTTTAAATCAATTTGACCCAAGTCCAATGGCCCCCTGATGCCCTGCCTCGAACTGATGTCAGTGCTTTGACATGATATGTGGTGTAGCCAGATTTAAACTGGGGTTCAATTGCCCACATCTCTTGGAGCTTACATACATTGAATTGGTCTATATATTCTCTACAGTCTGGTGCGGCTCTTTGGACTTAATACTAGCAACGTTCCACAAGAGAATTCTGATTGTCCCTGCTGAGTTGGAGCTTTGGCCAGGGTGAGGAGAATTAGAGAACAGAGATGCCAGTCTATGGGATACACTTATTGGAGAGGACAGAGGTGCAAAATCGTTGTGTGTGCCCTTTGTTGGTGTCAAATTGGCAGTAGTTGTTATGGCATTAACAGGGTCAGAATCAGAATCAGGAACAAGATGCATCTATAGTGCAAATCATGGAGGAAGGGGAATCCACTGGAAGGAAGCGAGCCCCCTTTGATGGTACTAGATTTAATGTACTTGCGAATCCAGGTTATTCTGGTAGTTCCCCCCTCTAGGGGATGTGTTGATGCCCCGAGTAACATTTTCACACATCGTCAATATTGGGCATTCAAAAGTGAAAGGGGTTCAAAAGTGTTTTTTGTGACTATTTTGAAAATGAGTTGGCCATGGTTGCTGATGGGTGTATCCCAATTAGAGGTGAGCGCAGCAACTGGTCTTTCGAAATACATTTCTGGAAGCATTTTAATTTGGTCTAGAGGAGAAGTCATTGAGCTAAATTGCAGTAGAAGCAATTCTACCAATAACGGAGGCTTGAAGTTAACTAATACTCTGTCCCCAGAACAGTCATTCGGATGTTTGTCTAAACAAGGGACTCTTCCTACACATTTGCACACCAGGGGGTATCCCAGAAACATTCTGGAGGACAATCAGGTAGGGCGTGCACTTTGGGGACAATGGGGGAGGGGGTCACACATTTGTCCCCGATCAAAGATCTGGGTTTAATCCATATTTTATGTTTTGCTCACCACTCCATACCAGTTGGTACCCAGCCATTTGCAAATCAGTCTTGACCCTGTCTCCCATGGAATAATCCAACCCAAATTGCCAGGCCACGCCCTCCCTGGACCAGAAACTAGCATCCTGGGACCAGTTCCCTGGTATCACCCCACATCAGCCAGGCTAGATTGAATCCAGTGGCATAGTGAGCCTGGGACCCACTCCTGGGCATACCTTTTGCACTTAGAGTGACTATAGCAACACAGAAAGATGATGGACAGAATGTGAACATTGTCAAACATTCACCATGGCTGGGTACAGACTGGGATGATGTGGTGAGCAAAAAACAATGGATTCAACCCAGACATGTGACTGGGGTGAATATTTGCATTGTTAAACATTCCGCCCATTATCTTTTCGTTTTGCTCTTCCTAAATGGCCATTTGTGCTGGACATGCCTTTTCTTTCCACCCACTGCATTTTTGTTACACCAGGCTCGTCCCTCTGGATTACCCACTAAGCCTGCTGCGCCCTCTCAAGTTTTACATTCAAGCAGACAGGGCGTTTACAATAAAGGGAAAGGGTTGGGCCTTACTTGCTCAGCTTGATGTAACAGCACAATAGTGGGGGGAGATGTAATTCCTACCAATTCCAATTCCAAAAATTCTTTATTTCTGCCACATAGGCCATAAAAGATGCAATAAAATACAATACATATATTTAAAACACAGTATTTACATATAAAAGGTTCTACTGGGCCCGCATGGGGTAGGGAATGCAAGGTAGTACAAGTTCAGGGGGACATTTTCTTCCTTATTATCCATGCTGCCATTAAAAATTTTGAAACAGCAAAGACAATATGGCCCAGAGTGTTAGTTTTCATGACCCTGTAGGCCTGTAAGTACTTCCTGAAGCCCAGGTTCCGACACAACGGTGCTATCCAACGCTTCCTGGGACTCTGGTAAGCGTGGCAAACAAACATTATGTGTAGGTCATCTTCATCCTGGGTTTTACAGCATGGGCAAAGTTTGTCACCCCCTATGGACCATTTGTAAGTGAATACTTTGGTGGGGAGTGTACCAAACCTCCATTGCAGGAACAATTTCCTCGCCAAGAGAGGAAAAATAAAATCCATAAAAGGTTCAAAAACATAAGAATTTTTGGATTCCATAAAACGTCCCGTCAAGGTGCCACTATTATGAGCGTTATCCATATCGGCGAGATTTTTGTTTTTGTACAGCTGGGCAAGAGTTTTAGGCGTAATCCTTTGACAGCCCTGAGCTGGATCATCCCATAAGTCTGGCAAGTTCAAGCTAAACAGTTCCGACTTGATAAAAGCCAGCCAGGGAATTTTGCTGCTAGCATTCAGCCTCAATACATGAATAAGGTCCTGTCTATAATGATACAGTTCCTCGGTGGTCCATATCCGATGCCAAAACTTCACGGGTTTCGACAGGAGATCTTCAGCAATAGAGGGAAGGCCCAAGTCTAGTCTTAAGGGGAGGAGTGGCGTACCTTGCGGGAGAGCAAGTAAGCGTCTCAGAAAACTATTTTCCACACCTGCCAGAACCTTCCCTGCTTTGTGTCCCCACAACTCACTACCGTACATGGCTGCTGCCTTCGCTTGGGACCTGTATGTTTCCAGGGCAGGGCTTACAGGCTTAAAGGTGGACTTATTAGCCACCTTCAGGAGTGCGCCCGATAGCTGGGATAGTTTCAGCCTGGATCTCGCTATCTGGCAGTCCCATGATAAGTTTTCTTGGAGTGTTACCCCCAAATATATAAAGGTCGAGACCCTCTCAAGACTTACTTCCCCCAGTTTAGGATTGGTTCTAGTTTTGGCAGGGGGGTTGAAGATCATGAACTTAGTTTTTTCCGTGTTCACCTCCAGCCCATGTTGGCGACAGAAGAGGCCAAAACCATTCACAATCCTCTGAATCCCCATGGGGGATTTGGAAAGCAGGAGGGTACCGTCAGCAAACATTATTTCCAGGACCCTCCTGCCTGCCAAAAGCGGGGCATCATTGTCCTTAACAGTGTCAAGATGTTGAATGACGCTGTTAATGAAAAGACAGAACAGGGTCGGCGCCAGGACACAGCCCTGTCTGACTCCTCGACGGACCGGGAATTTGCCCGAGAGCTTACCATCCCTCCCACACCTCACTTGTGCATAGTTGTTCTCATGCAACCTGATGATAATACTAAGGAGGTGGGGGGGTACTCCTAGCTTTTGCAAAACCTCCTATAGTTTCCCTCTAGGGACTAGGTCAAAGGCTGACCTCAGATCCACGAAGACCATGTACAGTCTTCCTCCCTCTAACGTTACCGTCTTCCAATATAGGAGAAGGAGGCGGAAGATCTGGTCCATGGTCGACGTGTTCTTTCTGAAGCCAGCCTGGAGGGGGCTCATGATGTCATTGTCCTCCACCCAGTCCAGGAGATGGTTGAGGATAAGGCGCGCAAAAAGCTTTTGGGGTACATCTATTAGGCTAATAGGCCTGTAGTTGGCGGGGAGCAGAGTGGATCCCTTCTTGTGGATCGGAACAATCTCTGCCCCCAGCCAGGACCCGGGGATTGCCATACCTCCTAGAATGGCATTGAAAAGGATGAGAAGGTATGGACCCCAGATGTCCGGGTGATGTATGAAAAGATCCCCGGGTAACCTATCCAGACCTGGCGCCTTCCCCAACGATAAATGCTTCAGGGCCGCCTCCACTTCCCCCAGGGATAGTTCCATGACAGAGTCCTGGGAGCCTAAGGGCGCTAGCAGGGCTGTATCAGGGCAGGAGTTAGTGTCTTGGTAAAGTACCCCAAAGTGGGCCTCCCAAACCACGGGGGCAATGTTGGGTTCAATTGCTTTTTTAAGTTCCCCTATCCCATTGTTTACAAGGGCCCAGAATTTCCGGGAGTCCCTAACTTTTAGGGCATCATGAAGGTCCTGCCAGTGGTTCCAGTCCCTCACTAATTCCTACCGCAGGGGGAGGAGGACTCCTAAGGGCCTCTATTTTGATGTCCAGAGCATCGAGGCGAGCTACTAAGGGAACAAGCTCTGCCTTTAGAATAATCTATTAATCTGTTTGTACAGCTTACAACTAGCATGGACATGTACTGGGATGGGGGTTCTTGAGGACCCTCGTTTTTCGCGGTCAGGAGGGACTGAGGATGCAGGTCGCACTGCAAAGCTTTATCTGGTAAGCAACTTGATTTGTTAGAGGAAGCGGGGTTTGTGGCCTTAGCTCTCTTGCTTGTTTGTTTTGGGCTTGTTACCCTTTTGGATTTGCGGGGGGCAAGGAAGTGGTATGGTCAGGGGAATGGTTGTCATTCTCCACACTGGTGGCTTCCACCAAGGCCAGGGATTGTGGTTTCGATGTGGAACTGGGAATTAGACCCTGGAATGGGGTGGCAGGTAGGTCAAGATCTGTATGAGCCTCTTTTGAGAGGCTGGAAGGTCTGTAGGGGTTGTGAGGCCAGAGTTGGAGAGCCTAGATTTAACAACATTCTCCTTTCTGAGAGGGTGATCTTGGTGCTCACTACCCATTTTTCCCTTTCGAGCATACGATCTATGGAATTAGGGTAGTGGTAAAGGTGTGAGTCAGGGTCCCCTCTGCTGGCTTTTACTCCCGATGATATATACTACTCAGGCCTCTAGCAGGAATTTGGTTGAGTTAGGTTGGGTTCCTCTGTAAAGGTGGTGCCAAGTACAGTGGCCTAGCACTTCTTCTTTCAGACTATGATGAAGTACGAAAGACCCAGTCTCTTCTGAGTTGCTGTGGGCTTAAGAATGTATGATCCTGAGCTCTTCATGGGTTGGTTGCTAAGCAACGTAGTCCCACCCCAGCCTTAGCAAAGTTTCACTATACAATATAAATGACATGACAATCATTGTCATGGTTGGTAGGCTGTCCTGGGGTGACTAAGTGAGAGAGAGGGAGAGAAGATGTGAATGAGAGTGAGAAAGAATAACGAGAGAGAGAGAAAGAGAGAGAGAGAGAGATTACCAGGGAACATGATATATATATATACATATATATGCATATATTTATAAATATATATACTATTAGAGAGAGAAGAAAAGGTAGGAGTGATAGATATCCTAACCGGTTCAGGTGAGATGAAAATCAGGTGAAATTTCACCTTAGGCAAAACACGCCTTTTCTGAAGGACCCATCTGAGTTGCATGTTTTGGGGATTTCGATGAATTTCCATCTCTAAAAAAGAAAGCAAGTCAGCCCTTTGGATTCATTATAAACATTAAGTTCCAGCGTTTCCATGTTTATTTCTTTACCAAAGCGTATCATTTCTAATCAAAGTGCAGCTGTGTTTTCCCTCCTCCTCTAGCTTGAGTGTCTCCGGTTGATGACCATTACCTTCACTGTGTTTCCCGGGGAGTAGGGCTACACCGAAGCCCTACACCTAAGGCTACAGCAAAGCCCTACACTAAGGCTACACCTGCAGGCATTGGTGACATGAAAACACTATTCTTCGTGCTTTCCTTCCCTTTTGCTTGAGACAGACTTTAGGGCACACTAAATGATAGACTGCTCATGCCACATTTGTTCTTAATTATCTATAGTGCCAATGATCTTTGGCAATAGCTTGCATTAAAGTACTCTTTAACTTAAGTCAAATCAACAACTTTGCCTATTTGTTGGTGTTTTGATGGTAAATCATAAGATGTGTCCTTACCAACTGAGCTACCCTCCTCACACATTACTTTAGTATATCTGATGTCGTAGTTTTGACTATTATTTCACATCTTATACCTGCTCTCAAAGTTATGATACAGTGCATCCTATTCTGTCATGTAGGTGAGTTAGATGAGCCTCCTTTACTGTAACATTAACAGGCTGACTGTCAAGATCACATTCGCCTTTAGGCTTCCCTCAAAGTTTGTGGGACCCTCCATGGGAACTTCCTCGTCCTCATCATGGTGGCTCGAGCTGTTGTGCATTTCTGTGATCCTCCCTTCAGCGCACAATCTCCAGATTAGGCCAAGGCCTGCTAGATTTGCACTTCTGTCCTAGGGGGAAGTGGTTTCTGGCTGGGTCAATCCAATGGACAACCCCCAATAAAAACACAGGCTGTTTTCTGGCTAGGACCTAGCAGAACTAGCAGCTTCAGGCATTTTCTCCTTAATGAATCAATTGGTGACTTCTGCTGCCCATGTTTTCTGTAATTGTAATTGTAAAAAGCATTTATATAGCGCATGGCTGCCCGGAGGCATCCCAGCGCTTACAGTTTAACCCTTTCGATGCTCATGACGAGCTGAGCTCGTCATGATGCACAGTTGAGCTGTGCTTATGACGAGCTGAGCTCGTCATGAAGAATGGCAATTCAAAAATGTCAGCACCCGGGAAGAATTGCCTCAGCAGCCAAGGTGTTAAAACAGGGGGATGTTACTCAGTTTGGAAAGAGGAATGTTTTCAGGGATCTACGAAAGGAAAAGTGGTTGGATTCTATGCGGAGGTCAAGAGGAAGGGAGTTCCAGAGTCCAGCAGCGTTAAATGAGAAAGATCGACCTCCGCTTCTTGCCTTCCTAATTCTAGGAATAATGGCCAAGTTCTGGGTTTCGGAGCGAAGGGATCTCTTGGGCTCATAAGGCTGAATAATGCCCTGGAGAATAGAGGGTCCGGTTTTAAACATAGACTTATGAGCAATACACAAGGCTTTGAACTTAACTCTCTCCTGGACTGGCAGCCAATGGAGTGATTTAAGGGCAGGTTTAGCAGAGTGATGGTTGGGGATGCCCAAAAGAAGTCGTGCAGCCCAATTTTGAGTTGTCTGTAATTTGGAGATAGTAGCAGCAGGGGAACCCAAGTAAAGGGCATTAGCAAAATCCAATCTGGATAACACCAGCGCTTGGACCATTATTTTTCTTGCCTGGAAGGGGAGGAGGGGGAGGTTTTTCCGGATCATTTTAAGGATCCAGTAGCAAGAAGCAGATGTCTTCCGGGCCTGAGATTTAAATGTAAGTTTATGGTTCATCCAAACGCCCAGACTCTTTAACTGGTTTTAGGAGTGGGGTAGGAGCTCATGGATCTAGGCCAGATTTCAGTCAAATCAAGGGGGGAGTGGTTACCCAAAATCATGATTTCACTCTTTTCCCCATTAAATTTTAGAAGGGAGTTGCTCATCCATCTTGCAATTTCTTCCATGCAAGGACGAAGACTGGAAGGAGAGCTTTCCGCTTTATTGAGCCCAATCACCAGTTGTGTATCATCCGCATAGGAGACTATGTGGACTCCAAAGGGTAAAACTGCCTCCGCAAGAGTGCAGGTATAAACATTAAGCAAAGTGGGACTTAAAGAAGATCCCTGCGGCACTCCACAACGAAGGGGTGTCCGTTTGGACGTGACTTCCTTGTCAAAAACATGGAAGGATCTGCTGTTCAGAAAAGATTTTAGCCAGGCCAGGGCAATACCAGTGATACCTGATTTATGGAGCCTATGGATCAAAATCTGATGGTTTACAGTATCAAAGGCCGTGCTGAGGTCCAAAAGGAGGACCACCGCGGTGCCACCGGCGTCGACTATCCTTCTTAACTCTTCCACCACAGAGAGAAGGGCCGTCTCCGTTCCCTGTAATGGGCGGAAACCGGTTTGAGTCCGATGGAGAAGATTATGAGTCTCCAAGTGCGCTGATAGTATTAAATTAAAATATTTTTCAATAATTTTACTAACTCCAGGGAGCAACGAGATAGGGCGATAGTTTCCCAGGTCTGAAGGGTTAAGGCTTGATTTTTTAACAGAGCCTGTGAGCTGTAAGCAGCATTACACATTATCCCCTCCTACCCCGTGGATATGTGAGGATTTCCCCTTCTGAGCTAGGGGCCCTGCTTCAGACGTCCTCCTTCGAGCTTCACAATCGGGTTGAGGTGGCTCTTGTCTACCTTGTGATACAGCTACACTCATGCTTGTGATTCCTCGGTTTGATCTGACCCATGAACATTGTGCTCACACTTACAATGGGCTGGTCTAAAATCACAGTGACTCAGGAGACAGAGTTACAGAGTCACTTTGTATAACCATACAGAGCCAGATACCCAAATACAACTTTAGAACTCAGTTTTCCGCTGACTACATGTAACATAGGCACAACTGGTTGGCCTCTACAAGCTGGCATCAGTCTAGTTGTCCTTCAATCATAGTTGCTGCAGGAGTAAATCTAAAAGCAGTGCATTGAAGCCAATATCGTGACCTAGAAAAGCATCCAGTTACAGGTCATACATGAGGGTCTAACTAGGGCCTGAAATTGCTTCTTCTTTAATGTATATCAATTGGCAAAATACATTCCCCCTAATTTGTTTCGAAAATATCTACTTTTAAAATGTTGACATGTCTGAATGAGGCTGAACCGAATATATGATGTTACAACGCAAACAGTTACAACGCATGCCTTTACAACCTGGCTTTTACATCGCAGCATCCATTACAACGCATGATTTTACAACGCATGCCCTCACAACGCATTTTTAGAAACTAAATTTACAACGCATTCCATTACAACGCATACCATTACAACGCATGACATTACAACGCACAATACTTTTAGGGCAGGAGTAGTGTAAGTGTTAGATAGCGTAGGGATAAAAATTACTATTCCCACTCCAGTGAGTGCACTAGTAGGGTAAGTGTCGGATAGTGTAGGGGTAAACATTTCTATTCCCACTCCAGTGAGTGCAACGGTAGGGTAAGTATTGGATAGTGTAGGGATAAGAATACTATCCCCATGAACCCCAAAACCCATACCCACCCTAAAACTAAAAAATCCCCATTACTTACCTTATAATGCGTTGCAATGGCATGCGTTGTAATGATATTCATTGTAATGGCATGCGTTGTAGTGACATGCGTTGTAATGGCATGCGTTGTAATGGTATGTTATGTAAGGGCAGCTGTGTTGTAATGACTGCGTTGTGAAGGTAGTGCGTTGTAATGACTGCTATGTAAAGGTTGTTTCCAGGCTGGACTAGTTAAAGACTGTAGAAGTATTTTGCTTGTTAGGAGGGCCCAGTTATTGCCAAAAATTAATATGCAGTTTATCCAGCAGTCTGGCTGAAAGAGGGCACACACTTTGAGTGGTGTCTCTATCAGCTGGGTTGAACTTTTGACCTCTTCTGCCACCAGGGCAGAGACTGGCAGGGACATTCTGAGAGAAGAATGCCTTGTGTCAGTATTCTGTGCCAACATTCTAAAGCTTCCCTGCCCAGCCCCCACTTCAAGCACCCTTCTCAGAGAGGAACATGAAAAGTGACAGAAGCTTTAGATACAGAGATCGGTTCTGGCTCATGTCACTCTTGCTTTGGCCAAATGATTGAACCTTACAACAACCTTTCCCAACACTCTCCAGGTTATCCCTGTCCCTCACTTCACTCACTTCATATTCATTACATACACCCGGTATTGTTCCCTTTTCTATTCATTCCTAAATTGTTTACTATCCACACCCCCTTGTTGCATTCATTTGCCATGCACATTTATTTCCTATGCTGGTTCTCTGTGAGAGTAAGAGAGTGGCCTCAGTGAGAGTAAGAGAGTGGCCTCAGTGAGATTTCCCTCAAAATTTCCCTCAAAATGGTGGCCATCTTGGACTGCCTCTGACTGCATTAAGTCTCAGTTCACACAAAATGGAGGTTATTCTCCAGTGCACCCATATCCAAATTTACAAACAGTTGTGTGCTTCAATTCTTTAATTTTAGGCTAAAGAATCATAAACAAAGGATAGTGTTTTCAGTGAAAACATACTTTTATCTTTCACAAATGATAGCACAGCTGATTCACATTTCCCTCACTAAACATTTGCTTTTTTAACACTATGTTTGTTGCCATCAAATACATAACATGATTTTCATAAAAACATACATTTTCATTCATATTCTTTTAGGTATTGCTGTGGCATCACACCTTTTATCCTCAGCGTAGCAGGCAGTTTATGTGGTTCTCACACAGGCAAAAAACAAAATGTATAGTTGTAAACATGCTTTTCATTTACAAATCCAGTCAGAAAAAATGTGTTCCTTTGGTTATATTAGATACACTTTATTGGACTGTGGTTCTCTCACTGTACTGAACTGTTGCATTGATCACCTGGCCAGCTTTGTTTTACTTGGCCTTTCCTATTTAATAAATGACTTCATACAACATACAGCTATTGTTTGCCTACCCTGTATTGAGACAATGGGAGTCCACTTTTGGCTTTATTATGGTGTAGGGGAGTAGGGTAAAAGGCTTTTGTGACAATAGGTGCCCACCTATAAATCTGAACATTTAAACTCTCTTCAAAGAGCATACATGCCAGCATACCTGATTCAAGCTTGAGACTACCAATGTTTAAGCCAAAATGTTTTTTTCTGTATCTGACCTGAAATTTCTTCTTCTTTAATGTATTTTAATTGGCAAAATACATTCCCCTTAATTTGTTTTCAAAAGATCTACTTTTAAAATGTTGACATGTCTGAATGAGGCTGAACTGAATATATGATGTTACAACGCTAACAATTACAACGCATGCCTTTACAACACGGTTTTTACATCGCAGCATCCATTACAGCGCATGATTTTACAACGCATGCCAGCACAACACATTTTTAGAAACTACATTTACAACGCATTCCATTACAACTCATGCCATTACAACGCATGCCATTACAACGCGCAATACTTTTAGGGCAAGAGTATTGTAAGTGTTGGATAGTGCAAGGGTAAAAATTACTATTCCCACTCCAGTGAGTGCAACAGCAGGGTAAGTGTTGGATAGTGTAGGGGTAAACATTTCTATTCCCACTCCAGTGAGTGCAACAGTAGGGTAAGTGTTGGATAGTGTAGGGGTAAAAAATTCTATTCCAACTCCAGTGAGTGCAACAGTAGGGTAAGTTGGATAGTGTTGGATAGTATAGGGATAAAAATACTATGCCCATGTACCCCAGAACCCATACCCTCCCTAAAAGTAAAAAATCTCCATTACTTACCTTATAATGCATTCTAATGGCATGTGTTGTAATGATATTCATTGTAATGGCATGCGTTGTAGTGACATGCGTTGTAATGGCATGCGTTGTAATGGTATGTGATGTAAGGGCAGCTGCGTTGTAATGACTGCGTTGTGAATGTAGTGCGTTGTAATGACTCCTATGTAAAGGCTGTTTCCCGGCTGAACTAGTTGAAGACTGTAGAATTCTGACCTGACATTCCAGTGAGTGCAACAGTGGGGTAAGTGGGGTAAGTGTTGGATAGTGTAGGGGTAAAAATTTCTATTCCCACTCCAGTGAGTGCAACAGTAGGGCAAGTGTTGGATAGTGTAGGGGTAAAAATGTTGATTCCCACTCCAGTGAGTGTAACAGTAGGGTAGGTTGGATAGTGTTGGATAGTATAGGGATAAAAATACTATCCCCATGTACCCCAGAACCCATACCCACCCTAAAACTAAAAAATCCCTGTTACTTACCTTAAAATGCGTTGTAATGGCATGCGTTGTAATGATATTCATTGTAATGGCATGCGTTGTAGTGACATGCGTTGTAATTGCGTGCATTGTAATGGTATGTGATGTAAGGGCAGCTGCGTTGTAATGACTGCGTTGTGAAGGCAGTGCGTTGTAATGACTGCTATGTAAAGGTTGTTACCCGGCTGAACTAGTTAAAGACTGTAGAATTCTGACCTGAAATTACTTCTTCTTTAATGTATTTCAATTGGCAAAATACATTTCCCCCTAATTTGTTTTCAAAATATCTACTTTTAAAATGTTGACATGTCTGAATGAGGCTGAACTGAATATATGATGTTACAACGCAAACAATTACAACGCATGCCTTTACAACACGGTTTTTACATCGCAGCATCCATTGCAATGCATGATTTTACAACGCATGCCATCACAACGCATTTTTAGAAACTACATTTACAACGCATTCCATTACAACGCATACCATTACAACGTATACCATTACAACGTGCATTACTTTTTGGGCAATAGTAGTGTAAGTGATGGATAGTGTAGGGGTAAAAATTTCTATTCCCACTCCAGTGAGTGCGACAGTAGTGTAAGTGTTGGATAGTGTAGGGATAAAAATTTCTATTCCCACTCCAGTGAGTGCAACAGTAGGGTAAGTTGGATAGTGTTGGATAATGTAGGGATAAAAATACTATCACCATGTACCCCAGAACCTATACCCACCCTAAAACTAAAAAATTCACATTACTTACCTTATAATGCGTTGTAATGGCATGCGTTGTAATGATATTCATTGTAATGGCATACGTTGTAGTGACAAGCGTTGTAATGGCATGTGTTGTAATGGTATGTGATGTAAGGGCAGCTGCGTTATAATGACTGCTTTGTGAAGGTAGTGCGTTGTAATGACTGCTATGTGAAGGTTGTTTCCCGGCTAAACTAGTTGAAGACTGTAGATTTCTGACCTGAAATTGCTTCTTCTTTAATGTATTTCAATTAGCAAAATACATTCTCCCTAATTTACTTTCAAAATATCTACTTTTAAAATGTAGACATGTCTGAATGAGGCTAAACTGAATATATTATGTTACAACACAAACAATTACAACGGATGCCTTTACAACGCGGTTTTTACATTGCAGTATCCATTACAATGCATGATTTTACAACGCATGCCATCACAATGCATTTTTAGTAACTACATTTACAACGCATTCCATTACAACGCATACCATTACAACGCATGCCATTACAACGCGCAATACTTTTAGGGCAAGAGTATTGTAAGTGCTGGATAGCGTAGGGGTAAAAATTACTATTCCCACTCCAGTGGGTGCAACAGTAGGGTAAGTGTTGGATAGTGTAGGGGTAAACATTTCTATTCCCACTCCAGTGAGTGCAACAGTAGGGTAAGTGTTGGATAGGGTAGGGATAAAAATACTCTGCCCATGTACCCCAGAACCCATACCCACCCTAAAACTAAAAGATCCCCATTACTTACCTTATAATGCATTGTAATGGCATGTGTTGTAATGATATTCATTGTAATGGCATGCGTTGTAGTGACATGCGTTGTAATGGCATGCGTTGTAATGGTATGTGATGTAAGGGCAGCTGCGTTATAATGACTGCGTTGTGAAGGTAGTGCGTTGTAATGACTGCTATGTAAAGGTTGTTTCCCGGCTGAACTAGTTGAAGACTGTAGAATTCTGACCTGAAATTGCTTCTTCTTTAATGTATTTCAAATGGCAAATTGCATTCCCCCTAATTTGCTTTCAAAATATCTACTTTTGAAATGTTGACATGTCTGAATGAGGCTGAACTGAATATATGATGTTACAACGCAAACAATTACAGCGCATGCCTTCACAACGCGGTTTTTACATCGCAGCATCCATTACAATGCATGATTTTACAACGCATGCCATCACAACGCATTTTTAGTAACTACATTTACAACGCATTCCATTACAACACATACCATTACAACGCATGCCATTACAACGCGCAATACTTTTAGGGCAAAAGTAGTGTAAGTGTTGGATAGCGTAGGGCTAAAAATTGCTATTCCCACTCCAGTGAGTGCAACAGTGGGGTAAGTATTGGATAGTGTAGGGGTAAAAATTTCTATTCCCACTCCAGTGAGTGCAACAGTAGGGTAAGTGTTGGATAGTGTAGGGGTAAAAATGTTGATTCCCACTCCAGTGAGCGCAACAGTAGGGTAAGTTGGATAGTGTTGGATAGTTTAGGGATAAAAATACTATCCCCATGTACCCCAGAACCCATACCCACCCTAAAACTAAAAAATCCCCATTACTTACCTTATAATGCGTTGTTATGGCATGCGTTGTAATGATATTCATTGTAATGGCATGCGTTGTAGTGACATGCGTTGTAATGGCGTGCGTTGTAATGGTATGTGATGTAAGGGCAGCTGTGTTGTAATGACTGCGTTGTGAAGGTAGTGCGTTGTAATGACTGCTATGTAAAGATTGTTACCCGGCTGAACTAGTTAAAGACTGTAGAATTCTGACCTGAAATTGCTTCTTCTTTAATGTATTTCAATTGGCAAAATACATTCCCCCTAATTTGTTTTCAAAATATCTACTTTTAAAATGTTGACAGGTCTGAATGAGGCTGAACTGAATATATGATGTTACAACGCAAACAATTACAACGCATGCCTTTACAACACGGTTTTTACATCGCAGCATCCATTACAATGCATGATTTTACAACGCATGCCATCACAACGCATTTTTAGAAACTACATTTACAACGCATTCCATTACAACGCATTCCATTACAACGCATACCATTACAACGCGCAATACTTTTAGAGCAAGAGTAGTGTAAGTGCTGGATAGTGTAGGGGAAAATATTTCTATTCCTACTCCAGTGAGTGCGACAGTAGGGTAAGTGTTGGATAGTGTAGGGATAAAAATTTCTATTCCCACTCCAGTGAGTGCAACAGTAGGGTAAGTTGGATAGTGTTGGATAGTGTAGGGATAAAAATACTATCACCATGTACCCCAGAACCCATACCCACCCTAAAACTAAAAGATTCCCTTTACTTACCTTATAATGCGTTGTAATGGCATGCGTTGTAATGATATTCATTGTAATGGCATACGTTGTAGTGACATGCGTTGTAATGGCATGCGTTGTAATGGTATGTGATGTAAGGGCAGCTGCTTTATAATGACTGCGTTGTGAAGGTAGTGCGTTGTAATGACTGCTGTGTGAAGGTTGTTTCCCGGTTGTACTAGTTGAAGACTGTAGATTTCTGACCTAAAATTGCTTCTTCTTTAATGTATTTCAATTGGCAAAATACATTCTCCCTAATTTACTTTCAAAATATCTACTTTTAAAATGAAGACATGTCTGAATGAGGCTAAACTGAATATATTATGTTACAACGCAAACAATTACAACGGATGCCTTTACAACGCAGTTTTTACATCGCAGTATCCATTACAATGCATGATTTTACAACGCATGCCATCACAACGCATTTTTAGTAACTACATTTACAACGCATTCCATCACAACACATGCCATTACAACGCATGCCATTACAACGCGCAATACTTTTAGGGCAAGAGTATTGTAAGTGTTGGATAGTGTAGGGGTAAAAATTACTATTCCCACTCCAGTAAGTGCAACAGTAGGGTAAGTGTTGGATAGTGTAGGGGTAAACATTTCTATTCCCACTCCAGTGAGTGCAACAGTAGGGTAAGTGTTGGATAGTGTAGGGATAAAAATACTATCCCCATGTACCCCAGAACCCATACCCACCCTAAAACAAGAAAATCCCCATTACTTACCTTATAATGCGTTGTAATGGCATGCGTTGTAATGATATTTATTGTAATGGCATGCGTTGTAGTGACATGCGTTGTAATGGCATGCGTTGTAATGGTATGTGATGTAAGGGCAGCTGCGTTGTAACGACTGCGTTGTGTAGGTAGTGCGTTGTAATGACTGCTATGTAAAGGTTGTTTCCCGGCTGGACTAGTTAAAGACTGTAGAAGTTTTTTGCTTGTTAGGAGGGCCCAGTTATTGCCAAAATGTAATATGCAGTTTATCCAGCAGTCTGGCTGAAAGAGGGCACACACTTTGAGTGGTATCTCTATCAGCTGAGTTGAACTTTTGACCTCTTCTGCCACCAGGGCAGAGGCTGGCAGGGACATTCTGAGAGAAGAATGCCCTGTGTCAGTATTCTGTGCCAACATTCTAAAGCTTCCCTGCCCAGCCCCCACTTCAAGCACCCTTCTCAGAGAGGAACATGAAAAGTGACAGAAGCTTTAGATACAGAGATCGGTTCTGGCTCATGTCACTCTTGCTTTGGCCAAATGATTGAACCTTACAACAACCTTTCCCAACACTCCCCAGGTTATCCCTGTCCCTCACTTCACTCACTTCATATTCATTACATACACCCGGTATTGTTCCCTTTTCTATTTATTCCTAAATTGTTTACTATCCACAAACCCCTTGTTGCATTCATTTGCCTTGCACATTTATTTCCTATGCTGGTTCTCTGTGAGAGTAAGAGAGTGGCCTCAGTGAGATTTCCCTCAACACGGCGGCCATCTTGGACTGCCTCTGACTGCATTAAGTCTCAGTTCACACAAAATGGAGGTTGTTCTCCAGTGCACCCATATCCAAAATTACAAACAGTTGTGAGCTTCAATTCTTTAATTTTAGGCTAAAGAATCGTAAATAAAGAATAGTGTTATCAGTGAAAACACACTTTTATCTTTCACAAATGATAGCACAGCTGATTCACATTTCCCTCACTAAACATTTGCTTTTTTAACAATATGTTTGTTGCCATCAAATACATAACATGATTTTCATAAAAACATTAATTTTCATTCATATTCTTTTAGGTATTGCTGTGGCATCACACCTTTTATCCTCAGCATAGCAGGCAGTTTTTGTGGTTCTCACACAGGCAAAAAACTAAATGTATAGTTGTAAACATGCTTTTCATTTACAAATCCAGTCAGAAAAAATGTGTTCCTTTGGTTATATAAGATACACTTTATTGGACTGTGGTTCTCTCACTGTACTGAACTGTTGCATTCATCACCTGGCCAGCTTTGTTTTACTTGGCCTTTCCTATTTAATAAATGACTTCATACAACATACAGCTATTGTTTGCCTACCCTGTATTGAAACAATGGGAGTCCACTTTTGGCTTTATTATGGTTCAGGGGAGTAGGGTAAAAGGCTTTTGTGACAATAGGTGCCCACCTATAAATGTGAACACGTAAACTCTCTTCAATGAGCATACATGCCAACATACCTGATTCAAGCTTGAGACTACCAATGTTTTAGCCAAAATGTTTTTTTCTGTTTCTGACCTGAAATTTCTTCTTCTTTAATGTATTTCAATTGGCAAAATACATTCCCCCTAATTTGTTTTCAAAATATCTACTTTTAAAATGTTGACATGTCTGAATGAGGCTGAACTGAATATATGATGTTACAACGCAAACAATACCAACGCATGCCTTTACAACGCGTTTTTTACATCGCAGCATCCATTACAACACATGATTTTACAACGCATGCCATCACAACGCATTTTTAGAAACTACATTTAAAACTCATTCCATTACAACGCATGCCTTTACAACGCATTGCCATTACAACACGCAATACTTTTAGGGCAAGAGTAGTGTAAGTGTTGGATAGCGTAGGGCTAAAAATTGCTATTCCCACTCCAGTGAGTGCAACAGTGGGGTAAGTGTTGGATAGTGTAGGGGTAAAAATTTCTATTCCCACTCCAGTGAGTGCAACAGTAGGGCAAGTGTTGGATAGTGTAGGGGTAAAAATGTTGATTCCCACTCCAGTGAGTGTAACAGTAGGGTAAGTTGGATAGTGTTGGATAGTGTAGGGATAAAAATACTATCCCCATGTACCCCAGAACCCATACCCACCCTAAAACTAAAAAATCCCCATTACTTACCTTAAAATGCGTTGTAATGGCATGCGTTGTAATGATATTCATTGTAATGGCATGCGTTGTAGTGACATGCGTTGTAATTGCGTGCATTGTAATGGTATGTGATGTAAGGGCAGCTGCGTTGTAATGACTGCGTTGTGAAGGCAGTGCGTTGTAATGACTGCTATGTAAAGGTTGTTACCCGGCTGAACTAGTTAAAGACTGTAGAATTCTGACCTGAAATTGCTTCTTCTTTAATGTATTTCAATTGGCAAAATACATTCCCCCTAATTTGTTTTCAAAATGTCTACTTTTAAAATGTTGACATGTCTGAATGAGGCTGAACTGAATATATGATGTTACAACGCAAACAATTACAACGCATGCCTTTACAACACGGTTTTTACTTTGCAGCATCCATTGCAATGCATGATTTTACAACGCATGCCATGACAACGCATTTTTAGTAACTACATTTACAACGCATTCCATTACAACGCATACCATTACAACTCATGCCATCACAACACATTTTTAGAAACTACATTTACAACGCATTCCATTACAACGCATACCATTACAACGTATACCATTACAACGTGCATTACTTTTTGGGCAATAGTAGTGTAAGTGATGGATAGTGTAGGGGTAAATATTTCTATTCCCACTCCAGTGAGTGCGACAGTAGGGTAAGTGTTGGATAGTGTAGGGATAAAAATTTCTATTCCCACTCCAGTGAGTGCAACAGTAGGGTAAGTTGGATAGTGTTAGATAGTGTAGGGATAAAAATACTATCACCATGTACCCCAGAACCCATACCCACCCTAAAACTAAAAAATTCCCATTACTTACCTTATAATGCGTTGTAATGATATTCATTGTAATGGCATACGTTGTAGTGACATGCGTTGTAATGGCATGCGTTGTAATGGTATGTGATGTAAGGGCAGCTGCGTTATAATGACTGCTTTGTGAAGGTAGTGCGTTGTAATGACTGCTATGTGAAGGTTGTTTCCTGGCTAAACTAGTTGAAGACTGTAGATTTCTGACCTGAAATTGCTTCTTCTTTAATGTATTTCAATTGGCAAAATACATTCTCCCTAATTTACTTTCAAAATATCTACTTTTAAAATGTAGACATGTCTGAATGAGGCTAAACTGAATATATTATGTTACAACGCAAACAATTACAATGGATGCCTTTACAACGCGGTTTTTACATCGCAGTATCCATTACAATGCATGATTTTACAACGCATGCCATCACAACGCATTTTTAACAACTACATTTACAACGCATTCCATTACAACGCATACCATTACAACGCATGCCATTACAACGCGCAATACTTTTAGGGCAAGAGTATTGTAAGTGCTGGATAGCGTAGGGGTAAAAATTACTATTCCCACTCCAGTGGGTGCAACAGTGGGGTAAGTGTTGGATAGTGTAGGGGTAAAAATTACTATTCCCACTCCAGTGAGTGCAACAGTAGGGTAAGTGTTGGATAGTGTAGGGGTAAACATTTCTATTCCCACTCCAGTGAGTGCAACAGTAGGGTAAGTGTTGGATAGGGTAGGGATAAAAATACTCTGCCCATGTACCCCAGAACCCATACCCACCCTAAAACTAAAAGATCCCCATTACTTACCTTATAATGCATTGTAATGGCATGTGTTGTAATGATATTCATTGTAATGGCATGCGTTGTAGTGACATGCGTTGTAATGGCATGCGTTGTAATGGTATGTGATGTAAGGGCAGCTGCGTTATAATGACTGCGTTGTGAAGGTAGTGCGTTGTAATGACTGCTATGTAAAGGTTGTTTCCCGGCTGAACTAGTTGAAGACTGTAGAATTCTGACCTGAAATTGCTTCTTCTTTAATGTATTTCAATTGGCAAAATACATTCCCCCTAATTTGCTTTCAAAATATCTACTTTTAAAATGTTGACATGTCTGAATGAGGCTGAACTGAATATATGATGTTACAACGCAAACAATTACAGCGCATGCCTTCACAAGGCGGTTTTTACATCGCAGCATCCATTACAATGCATGATTTTACAACGCATGCCATCACAACGCATTTTTAGTAACTACATTTACAACGCATTCCATTACAACACATACCATTACAACGCATGCCATTACAACGCGCAATACTTTTAGGGCAAAAGTAGTGTAAGTGTTGGATAGCGTAGGGCTAAAAATTGCTATTCCCACTCCAGTGAGTGCAACAGTGGGGTAAGTATTGGATAGTGTAGGGGTAAAAATTTCTATTCCCACTCCAGTGAGTGCAACAGTAGGGTAAGTGTTGGATAGTGTAGGGGTAAAAATGTCGATTCCCACTCCAGTGAGTGCAACAGTAGGGTAAGTTGGATAGTTTAGGGATAAAAATACTATCCCCATGTACCCCAGAACCCATACCCACCCTAAAACTAAAAAATCCCCATTACTTACCTTATAATGCGTTGTAATGGCATGCGTTGTAATGATATTCATTGTAATGGCATGCGTTGTAGTGACATGTGTTGTAATGGCTTGCGTTGTAATGGTATGTGATGTAAGGGCAGCTGCGTTGTAATGACTGCGTTGTGAAGGTAGTGCGTTGTAATGACTGCTATGTAAAGATTGTTACCCGGCTGAACTAGTTAAAGACTGTAGAATTCTGACCTGAAATTGCTTCTTCTTTAATGTATTTCAATTGGCAAAATACATTCCCCCTAATTTGTTTTCAAAATATCTACTTTTAAAATGTTGACATATCTAAATGAGGCTGAACTGAATATATGATGTTACAACGCAAACAATTACAACGCATGCCTTTACAACACGGTTTTTACATCGCAGCATCCATTACAATGCATGATTTTACAACGCATGCCATCACAACGCATTTTTAGAAACTACATTTACAACGCCTTCCATTACAACGCATTCCATTACAACGCATACCATTACAACGCGCAATACTTTTAGGGCAAGAGTAGTGTAAGTGCTGGATAGTGTAGGGGAAAATATTTCTATTCCCACTCCAGTGAGTGTGACAGTAGGGTAAGTGTTGGATAGTGTAGGGATAAAAATTTCTATTCCCACTCCAGTGAGTGCAACAGTAGGGTAAGTTGGATAGTGTTGGATAGTGTAGGGATAAAAATACTATCACCATGTACCCCAGAACCCATACCCACCCTAAAACTAAAAGATTCCCTTTACTTACCTTATAATGCGTTGTAATGGCATGCGTTGTAATGATATTCATTGTAATGGCATACGTTGTAGTGACATGCGTTGTAATGGCATGCGTTGTAATGGTATGTGATGTAAGGGCAGCTGCGTTATAATGACTGTGTTGTGAAGGTAGTGCGTTGTAATGACTGCTGTGTGAAGGTTGTTTCCCGGTTGAACTAGTTGAAGACTGTAGATTTCTGACCTGAAATTGCTTCTTCTTTAATGTATTTCAATTGGCAAAATACATTCTCCCTAATTTACTTTCAAAATATCTACTTTTAAAATGTAGACATGTCTGAATGAGGCTAAACTGAATATATTATGTTACAACGCAAACCATTACAACGGATGCCTTTACAACGCAGTTTTTACATCGCAGTATCCATTACAATGCATGATTTTACAACGCATGCCATCACAACACATTTTTAGTAACTACATTTACAACGCATTCCATTACAACGCATTCCATTACAACGCATGCCATTACAACGCGCAATACTTTTAGGGCAAGAGTATTGTAAGTGTGGATAGTGTAGGGGTAAAAATTACTATTCCCACTCCAGTGAGTGCAACAGTAGGGTAAGTGTTGGATAGTGTAGGGATAAAAATACTATCCCCATGTACCCCAGAACCCATACCCACCCTAAAACAAGAAAATCCCCATTACTTACCTTATAATGCGTTGTAATGGCATGCGTTGTAATGATATTTATTGTAATGGCATGCGTTGTAGTGACATGCGTTGTAATGGCATGCGTTGTAATGGTATGTGATGTAAGGGCAGCTGCGTTGTAACGACTGCGTTGTGTAGGTAGTGCGTTGTAATGACTGCTATGTAAAGGTTGTTTCCCGGCTGGACTAGTTAAAGACTGTAGAAGTTTTTTGCTTGTTAGGAGGGCCCAGTTATTGCCAAAATGTAATATGCAGTTTATCCAGCAGTCTGGCTGAAAGAGGGCACACACTTTGAGTGGTATCTCTATCAGCTGAGTTGAACTTTTGACCTCTTCTGCCACCAGGGCAGAGGCTGGCAGGGACATTCTGAGAGAAGAATGCCCTGTGTCAGTATTCTGTGCCAACATTCTAAAGCTTCCCTGCCCAGCCCCCACTTCAAGCACCCTTCTCAGAGAGGAACATGAAAAGTGACAGAAGCTTTAGATACAGAGATCGGTTCTGGCTCATGTCACTCTTGCTTTGGCCAAATGATTGAACCTTACAACAACCTTTCCCAACACTCCCCAGGTTATCCCTGTCCCTCACTTCACTCACTTCATATTCATTACATACACCCGGTATTGTTCCCTTTTCTATTTTTGTTCCTAAATTGTTTATTATCCACAAACCCCTTGTTGCATTCATTTGCCTTGCACATTTATTTCCTATGCTGGTTCTCTGTGAGAGTAAGAGAGTGGCCTCAGTGAGATTTCCCTCAACACGGCGGCCATCTTGGACTGCCTCTGACTGCATTAAGTCTCAGTTCACACAAAATGGAGGTTGTTCTCCAGTGCACCCATATCCAAAATTACAAACAGTTGTGAGCTTCAATTCTTTAATTTTAGGCTAAAGAATCGTAAACAAAGAATAGTGTTGTCAGTGAAAACACACTTTTATCTTTCACAAATGATAGCACAGCTGATTCACATTTCCCTCACTGAACATTTGCTTTTTTAACAATATGTTTGTTGCCATCAAATACATAACATGATTTTCATAAAAACATTAATTTTCATTCATATTCTTTTAGGTATTGCTGTGGCATCACACCTTTTATCCTCAGCATAGCAAGCAGTTTTTGTGGTTCTCACACAGGCAAAAAACTATATGTATAGTTGTAAACATGCTTTTCATTTACAAATCCAGTCAGAAAAAATGTGTTCCTTTGGTTATATAAGATACAATTTATTGGACTGTGGTTCTCTCACTGTACTGAACTGTTGCATTGATCACCTGGCCAGCTTTGTTTTACTTGGCCTTTCCTATTTAATAAATGACTTCATACAACATACAGCTATTGTTTGCCTACCCTGTATTGAGACAATGGGAGTCCACTTTTGGCTTTATTATGGTTCAGGGGAGTAGGGTAAAAGGCTTTTGTGACAATAGGTGACCACCTATAAATGTGAACACTTAAACTCTCTTCAATGAGCATACATGCCAGCATACCTGATTCAAGCTTGAGACTACCAATGTTTAAACCAAAATGTTTTTTCTGTTTCTGACCTGAAATTTCTTCTTCTTTGATGTATTTCAATTGGCAAAATACATTCCCCCTAATTTGTTTTCAAAATATCTACTTTTAAAATGTTGACATGTCTGAATGAGGCTGAACCGAATATATGATGTTACAACGCAAACAATTACAACACATACCTTTACAACGTGTTTTTACATCGCAGCATCCATTACAACACATGATTTTACAACGCATGCCATCACAACGCATTTTTAGAAACTACATTTAAAACGCATTCCATTACAACGCATGCCTTTACAACGCATTGCCATTACAACACGCAATACTTTTAGGGCAAGAGTAGTGTAAGTGTTGGATAGCGTAGGGCTAAAAATTGCTATTCCCACTCCAGTGAGTACAACAGTGGGGTAAGTGTTGGATAGTGTAGGGGTAAAAATTTCTATTCCCACTCCAGTGAGTGCAACAGTAGGGTAAGTGTTGGACAGTGTAGGGGTAAAAATGTCGATTCCCACTCCAGTGAGTGCAACAGTAGGGTAAGTTGGATAGTGTTGGATAGTGAAGGGATAGAAATACTATCCCCATGTACCCCAGAACCCATACCCACCCTAAAACTAAAAAATCCCCATTACTTACCTTATAATGCGTTGTAATCGCATGCGTTGTAATGATATTCATTGTAATGGCATGCGTTGTAGTGACATGCGTTGTAATGGCGTGCATTGTAATGGTATGTGATGTAAGGGCAGCTGCGTTGTAATGACTGCATTGTGAAGGTAGTGCGTTGTAATGACTGCTATGTAAAGGTTGTTTCCTGGCTGAACTATTTGAAGACTGTAGAATTCTGACCTGAAATTGCTTCTTCTTTAATGTATTTCAATTGGCAAAATACCTTCCCCCTAATTTGTTTTCAAAATATCTACTTTTAAAATGTTGACATGTCTGAATGAGGCTGAACTGAATATATGATGTTACAACGCAAACAATTACAATGCATGCCTTTACAACGCGGTTTTTACATTGCAGCATCCATTACAATGCATGATTTTACAATGCATGCCATCACCACCCATTTTTAGAAACTACATATACAACGCATTCCATTACAACGCATACAATTACAACGCATGCCATTACAACGTGCAATACTTTTAGGGCAAGAGTAGTGTAAGTGTTGGATAGCGGAGGGGTAAAAATTACTATTCCCACTCCAGTGAGTGCAACAGTACGATAAGTGTTGGATAGTGTAGGGGTAAAAATTACTATTCCCACTCCAGTGAGTGCAACAGTAGGGTAAGCGTTGGATAGTGTAGGGGTAAACATTTCTATTCCCACTCCAGTGAGTGCTACAGTAGGGTAAGTGTTGGATAGGGTAGGGATAAAAATACTCTGCCCGTGTACCCCAGAACCCATACCCACCCTAAAACTAAAAAATCCCCATTACTTACCTTATAATGCATTGTAATGGCATGTGTTGTAATGATATTCGTTGTCATGGCATGCTTTGTAGTGACATGCGTTGTAATGGCATGCGTTGTAATGGTATGTGATGTAAGGGCAGCTGCGTTATAATGACTGTGTTGTGAAGGTAGTGCGTTGTAATGACTGCTATGTAAAGGTTGTTTCCCGGCTGAACTAGTTGAAGACTGTAGAATTCTGACCTGAAATTGCTTCTTCTTTAATGTATTTCAATTGGCAAAATACATTCCCCCTAATTTGCTTTCAAAATATCTTCTTTTAAAATGTTGACATGTCTGAATGAGGCTGAACTGAATATATGATGTTACAACGCAAACAATTACAACGCATGCCTTTACAACGCGGTTTTTACATCGCAGCATCCATTACAATGCATGATTTTACAACGCATGCCATCACAACGCATTTTTAGTAACTACATTTACAACGCATTCCATTACAACACATACCATTACAACGCATGCCATTACAACGCGCAATACTTTTAGGGCAAAAGTAGTGTAAGTGTTGGATAGCGTAGCTGTAAAAATTGCTATTCCCACTACAGTGAGTGCAACAGTGGGGTAAGTATTGGATAGTGTAGGGGTAAAAATTTCTATTCCCACTCCAGTGAGTACAACAGTAGGGTAAGTGTTGGATAGTGTAGGGGTAAAAATGTCGATTCCCACTCCAATGAGTGCAACAGTAGGGTAAGTTGGATAGTGTTGGATAGTGTAGGGATATAAATACTATCCCCATGTACCCCAGAACCCATACCCACCCTAAAACTAAAAAATCCCCATTACTTACCTTATAATGCGTTGTAATGGCATGCGTTGTAATGATATTCATTGTAATGGCATGCGTTGTAGTGACATGCGTTGTAATGGCGTGCGTTGTAATGGTATGTGATATAAGGGCAGCTGTGTTGTAATGACTGCGTTATGAAGGTAGTGCGTTGTAATGACTGCTATGTAGAGATTGTTACCCGGCTGAACTAGTTAAAGACTGTAGAATTCTGACCTGAAATTGCTTCTTCTTTAATGTATTTCAATTGGCAAAATACATTCCCCCTAATTTGTTTTCAAAATATCTACTTTTAAAATGTTGACATGTCTGAATGAGGCTGAACTGAATATATGATGTTACAACTCAAACAATTACAACGCATGCCTTTACAACACGGTTTTTACATCGCAGAATCCATTACAATGCATGATTTTACAACGCCTGCCATCACAACGCATTTTTAGAAACTACATTTACAACGCATTCCATTACAATGCATTCCATTACAACGCATTCCATTACAACGCATACCATTACAACGCGCAATACCTTCAGGGCAAGAGTAGTGTAAGTGCTGGATAGTGTAGTGGAAAATATTTCTATTCCCACTCCAGTGAGTGCGACAGTAGGGTAAGTGTTGGATAGTGTAGGGATAAAAATTTCTATTCCCACTCCAGTGAGTCTAACAGTAGGGTAAGTTGGATAGTGTTGGATAGTGTAGGGATAAAAATACTATCACCATGTACCCCAGAACCCATACCCACCCTAAAACTAAAAGATTCCCTTTACTTACCTTATAATGTGTTGTAATGGCATGCGTTGTAATGATATTCATTGTAATGGCATACGTTGTAGTGACATGCGTTGTAATGGCATGCGTTGTAATGGTATGTGATGTAAGGGCAGCTGCGTTATAATGACTGCGTTGTGAAGGTAGTGCGTTGTAATGACTGCTATGTGAAGGTTGTTTCCCGGCTGAACTAGTTGAAGACTGTAGATTTCTGACCTGAAATTGCTTCTTCTTTAATGTATTTCTATTGGCAAAATACATTCTCCCTAATTTACTTTCAAAATATCTACTTTTAAAATGTAGACATGTCTGAATGAGGCTAAACTGAATATATTATGTTACAACGCAAACAATTAACACGGATGCCTTTACAACGCAGTTTTTACATCGCAGTATCCCTTACAATGCATGATTTTACAACGCATGCCATCACAACGCATTTTTAGTAACTACATTTACAACGCATTCCATTACAACGCATACCATTACAACGCATGCCATTACAACGCGCAATACTTTTAGGGCAAGAGCATTGTAAGTGTTGGATAGTGTAGGGGTAAAAATTACTATTCCCACTCCAGTGAGTGCAACAGTAGGGTAAGTGTTGGATAGTGTAGGGGTAAACATTTCTATTCCCACTCCAGTGAGTGCAACAGTAGTGTAAGTGTTGGATAGTGTAGGGATAAAAATACTATCCCCATGTACCCCAGAACCCATACCCACCCTAAAACAAGAAAATCCCCATTACTTACCTTATAATGCGTTGTAATGGCATGCGTTGTAATGATATTTATTGTAATGGCATGCGTTGTAGTGACATGCGTTGTAATGGTATGTGATGTAAGGGCAGCTGCGTTGTAATGACTGCGTTGTGAAGGTAGTGCGTTGTAATGACTGCTATGTAAAGGTTGTTTCCAGGCTGGACTAGTTAAAGACTGTAGAAGTTTTTTGCTTGTTAGGAGGGCCCAGTTATTGCCAAAATGTAATATGCAGTTTATCCAGCAGTCTGGCTGAAAGAGGGCACACACTTTGAGTGGTATCTCTATCAGCTGAGTTGAACTTTTGACCTCTTCTGCCACCAGGGCAGAGGCTGGCAGGGACATTCTGAGAGAAGAATGCCCTGTGTCAGTATTCTGTGCCAACATTCTAAAGCTTCCCTGCCCAGCCCCCACTTCAAGCACCCTTCTCAGAGAGGAACATGAAAAGTGACAGAAGCTTTAGATACAGAGATCGGTTCTGGCTCATGTCACTCTTGCTTTGGCCAAATGATTGAACCTTACAACAACCTTTCCCAACAATCTCCAGGTTATCCCTGTCCCTCACTTCACTCACTTCATATTCATTACATACACCCGGTATTGTTCCCTTTTCTATTTATTCCTAAATTGTTTACTATCCACAAACCCCTTGTTGCATTCATTTGCCTTGCACATTTATTTCCTATGCTGGTTCTCTGTGAGAGTAAGAGAGTGGCCTCAGTGAGATTTCCCTCAAAACGGCGGCCATCTTGGACTGCCTCTGACTGCATTAAGTCTCAGTTCACACAAAATGGAGGTTGTTCTCCAGTGCACCCATATCCAAATTTACAAACAGTTGTGAGCTTCAATTCTTTAATTTTAGGCTAAAGAATCGTAAATAAAGAATAGTGTTATCAGTGAAAACACACTTTTATCTTTCACAAATGATAGCACAGCTGATTCACATTTACCTCACTAAACATTTGCTTTTTTAACAATATGTTTGTTGCCATCAAATACATAACATGATTTTCATAAAAACATTAATTTTCATTCATATTCTTTTAGGTATTGCTGTGGCATCACACCTTTTATCCTCAGCATAGCAGGCAGTTTTTGTGGTTCTCACACAGGCAAAAAACTAAATGTATAGTTGTAAACTTGCTTTTCATTTACAAATCCAGTCAGAAAAAATGTGTTCCTTTGGTTATATAAGATACACTTTATTGGACTGTGGTTCTCTCACTGTACTGAACTGTTGCATTGATCACCTGGCCAGCTTTGTTTTACTTGGCCTTTCCTATTTAATAAATGACTTCATACAACATACAGCTATTGTTTGCCTACCCTGTATTGAGACAATGGGAGTCCACTTTTGGCTTTATTATGGTTCAGGGGAGTAGGGTAAAAGGCTTTTGTGACAATAGCTGCCCACCTATAAATGTGAACACTTAAACTCTCTTCAATGAGCATACATGCCAGCATACCTGATTCAAGCTTGAGACTACCAATGTTTAAGCCAAAATGTTTTTTTTCTGTTTCTGACCTGAAATTGCTTCTTCTTTAATGTATTTCAATTGGCAAAATACCTTCCCCCTAATTTGTTTTCAAAATATCTACTTTTAAAATGTTGACATGTCTGAATGAGGCTGAACTGAATATATGATGTTACAACGCAAACAATTACAATGCATGCCTTTACAACGCGATTTTTACATTGCAGCATCCATTACAATGCATGATTTTATAACGCATGCCATCACCACCCTTTTTTAGAAACTACATATGCAATGCATTCCATTACAACGCATACAATTACAACGCATACCATTACAACGCGCAATACTTTTAGGGCAAGAGTAGTGTAAGTGTTGGATAGCGTAGGGGTAAAAATTACTATTCCCACTCCAGTGAGTGAACAGTACGGTAAGTGTTGGATAGTGTAGGGGTAAAAATTACTATTCCCACTCCAGTGAGTGCAATAGTAGGGTAAGTGTTGGATAGTGTAGGGGTAAACATTTCTATTCCCACTCCAGTGAGTGCTACAGTAGGGTAAGTGTTGGATAGGGTAGGGATAAAAATAGTCTGCCCATGTACCCCAGAACCCATACCCACCCTAAAACTAAAAAATCCCCATTACTTACCTTATAATGCGTTGTAATGGCATGCGTTGTAATGATATTCATTGGAATGGCATGCGTTGTAGTGACATGTGTTGTAATGGCATGCGTTGTAATGGTATATGATGTAAGGGCAGCTGCATTGTAATGACTGCATTGTGAAGGTAGTGCGTTGTAATGACTGCTATGTAAAGGTTGTTTCCTGGCTGAACTGGTTGAAGACTGTAGAATTCTGACCTGAAATTGCTTCTTCTTTAATGTATTTCAATTGGCAAAATACCTTCCCCCTAATTTGCTTTCAAAATATCTACTTTTAAAATGTTGACATGTCTGAATGAGGCTGAACTGAATATATAATGTCACAACGCAAACAAATACCACGCATGCCTTTACAACGCGGTTTTTACATCGCAGCATCCATTACAATGCATGATTTTACAACGCATGCCATCACAACGCACTTTTAGAAACTACATTTACAATGCATTCCATTACAACACGAAATACTTTTAGGGCAAGAGTAGTGTAAGTGTTGGATAGCGTAGGGGTAAAAATTGCTATTTCCACTCCTGTGAGTGCAACAGTAGGGTAAGTGTTGGATAGTGTAGGGGTAAAAATGTCTATTCCCACTCAAGGGAGTGCAACATTAGGGTAAGTGTTGGATAGTGAAGGGGTAAAAATTTCTATTCCCACTCCAGTGAGTGCAACACTAGGGTAAGTTGGATAGTGTTGGATAGTATAGGGATAGAAATACTATCCCCATGTACCCCAGAACCCATACCCACCCTAAAACTAAAAAATCCCCATTACTTACCTTATAATGCGTTGTAATGGCATGCGTTGTAATGATATTCATTGTAATGGCATGCGTTGTAGTGACATGCGTTGTAATGGCATGCGTTGGAATGGTATGTGATGTGAGGGCAGCTGCGTTATAATGACTGCGTTGTGAAGGTTGTGCGTTGTAATGACTTCTATGTAAAGGTTGTTTCCCCGGCTGAACTAGTTGAAGACTGTAGAATTCTGACCTGAAATTGCTTCTTCTTTAATGTATTTCAATTGGCAAAATACATTCCCCCTAATTTGCTTTCTAAATATCTACTTTTAAAATGTTGACATGTCTGAATGAGGCTAAACTGAATATATGATGTTACAACGCAAACAATTACAACGCATGCCTTTACAACGCGGTTTTTACATCGCAGCATCTATTACAATGCATGATTTTACAACCCATGCCATCACAACGCATTTTTAGTAACTACATTTACAACGCATTCCTTTACAACGCATACCATTACAACGCATTCCATTACAACGCGCAATACTTTTAGGGCAAGAGTAGTGTAAGTGTTGGATAGCGTAGGGGTAAAAATTACTATTCCCACTCCAGTGAGTGCAACCGTAGGGTAAGTGTTGGATAGTGTAGGGGTACACATTTCTATTCCCACTCTAGTGAGTGCAACAGTGGGGTAAGTGTTGGATAGGATAGGGATAAAAATACTATCCCCATGTACCCCAAAACCCATACCCACCCTAAAACAAGAAAATCCCCATTACTTGCCTTATATTGCATCAGGACACGTTTCTTAAGTAGAACCTAAAATGAAAATATCTGTATTCTTTTTTTAACATTACTTTTCTGTCTTTGTTTACTTTAGTTACCTGTCAGGGGTCATTAGGGCAGCAATAGAGCACATTTAAATTGTTTTCATCCTACATTTACTGTTTTAAGTATGTATTGAAAGAGGGAATAAATACAGTCTTTAGGTGATTTTTTCCATATTTTTGTACCTGTCATGCTGCTATAAAAGTGGCCAGGTGGCATCAATAGATACCTACGTCATTAATTTGCTCACTTGCCTTTCATTATTAGCTGTCCACTCATCTGTCCTCACTTCGTATTCATTGCTCGCTCCCTCAAGTATAGAGACACTCATAAGTAATGTTTCCTGTGCTAGTTTTCCTCTGTATGTAGGATCGCAATATTTGTATGCACCTTTTTATCACTGTGTGCACAGCAGCATGTTGCGGTAAGCAGAGGTGAATAGTGTGAGAAACCGTGCCCACTTCACTTCAGGCTATTAGGAACACTCTCTTGTAGGAAAGTGGGTTTCTGGTTGCAGTAACCCACCTACACACTATTTGCCAGGTTTCTGATGCACTTTGACTTGATGTGTCCTGTGTCCCTGCCAATCAGGTTTCCAGGGCACTATGCTCTCTCCCAAAATGGTACCCTTTTGCGCCTGATTGTCACCTCTCTGGCCACATTTAAGTCCCTTGGAAAAAGTATAATGGGTACCAAGGACACTGTGCCCAGGGAAGCCCTCTATGGTCTGCAAAAACAACAATTGATGGACAGAATGCAGAACAATTTCATACATTCACCCCAGTACAGAGATCTGGGCCTAAATCCATCATTTTTTGCACTCCACAACACCCCAGTTCAGACATGGCCATATGCAAATCAGCCTTGACCCTGTGCCTCATGGGAACAGTCCAGACCGAACTGCCAAGCCATGTCTTTCCTGGACCAGAATTAAGCATCCTAGGACCGGTTTCTGGCTATCAGCCGTCTTCAGCCAGGATAGCTTGACTCCAGTGGTGTGGAGAGCATGGGACTCACATCTGAGCATACCCATCCCACTCGGGGTGACACATGCAAAACCAACAATTGATGGACAGAATGCAGAACAATGTCATACATTCACCCCAGTACAGAGATCTGGGCCTAAATCCATTGTTTTTTTGCACTCCACACCACCCCAGTTCAGACATGGCTTTATGCAAATCAGCCTTGACCCTGTGCCTCATGGGAACAGTCCAGCCCGAACTGCCAAGCCATGTCTTTACTGGACCGGAATCAAGCATCCTAGGACCGGTTTCTGGCTATCAGCTGTCTTCAGCCAGGATAGCTTGACTCCAGTGCTGTGGAGTGCATGGGATTCACGTCTGAGCATACCATCCCACTCCAATTTCCACCCTATCTCGCTGCTTCGGTGGTTGAGTAAGTTGTTGGAGAGACATATCAATAAAACATTAGGGGACTACTTAGAGTCCAACAAACTTCTACAGGTCTCCCAAACAGGGTTCCGTCCTCAACATGGCACTAAGACCGCCCTTCTGGCAGTCACGGAGGCGGCCAGAGCAATAATGGACCAAGGTGGAAAAACTGCTATCATACTGTTGGACCTCAGTGCCGCGTTCGACACTGTTAACCATGCCACCCTGTTACATCGTTTGAAGGGCATGGGGGTGTCGGGCGCGGCCCTGAAATGGCTGACCTCTTTTTTGGAGGAACGCTTTTTCCAAGTATTTGAGGGCGAGGTGGTATCATCTAAGCATCCGCTCAGTTGTGGGGTTCCTCAGGGCTCCTCCCTGAGCCCCACACTGTTTAATGTTTATATGCAGCCTCTAGAGAAGATAGTTCTCCCCTACGGTGTGCGGATTGTCACCTACGCTGACGATACCCAACTTGTGGTCTCTTTGGACCACAAGGAGGGTTCGTCTAACACCCTGGGTCCGTGTCTAGAGGCTGTTGCAGAGTGGATGCAACTCTCCCATCTCAAACTCAACGGGGAGAAGACCGAGATCATGTTACTAGGTAACCCTTCTCCTACCTTCCAGTTGAACTGGCCTTCGTGTCTCGGCACCCCTCCTCTTCCAAAGGACCAGATAAAGAGTTTGGGAATCTGGCTGGATAGAGCTCTGGATTTCTCGGTTCAAGCCACTAAAACAGCCTCCTTATGCGTAGGGCTAATGAAAATGCTCAGGAAAGTGCTCCCCTTACTTCCATTCCAGGCGAGAAGGGTCATGGTACAGGCCCTGATACTCTCCCGCCTGGACTATGGAAACGTTTTATATCTAGGGGCTCCGGCATCGGTGACAAAAAAACTCCAAGTCACTCAAAGCTGTGCGGCGCGCCTGCTCTTCAACATCCCTCGCTGGCAGTCAGCGAGAACTGCCCTAAAGGAGCTTCATTGGCTCCCAGTGGCTGCAAGAACATTGTTCAAGGCCATGTGCATTCTGCACAAATCCTTTCATCAAACTGGCCCGGCAGTGCTGCTCCCGCTGGTACCGCCTTATGTGCTGCCTAGAACTCTTCGTTCGGCCTCTCTGCATTTGGCAACCACGGCAAAAATCAAGAAAGCCCGTTTGGGTGGCCGTTCATTTACTTGCTCAGCAGCAAAGGCATGGAATTCCCTGCCTCTGTCCCTTAGACAAAATGATAATCTGATGTCATTTAGGAGAGACTTAAAAACCTACCTGTTCTCAAAAGCGTACTAACTCTGCCCTGCAGTCGAACACAGTAATCAGTCATCAGCGCTGCGAGGCCTCCGGGCAGTTATGCGCTATATAAGTGGAATTTTTCATTTCATTTCATTTCACTCGGGGTGACAAATGCAAAAACAACAATTGATGGACAGAATGCAGAACAATGTCATACATTCACCCTAGTACAGAGATCTGGGCCTAAATCCATCGTTTTTTTGCACTCCACTCCACCCCAGTTCAGACATGGCCATATGCAAATCAGCCTTGACCCTGTGCCTCATGGGAAGTCCAGCCCGAACTGCCAAGCCATGTCTTTCCTGGACCAGAATCAAGCATCCTAGGACCGGTTTCTGGCTATCTGCCGTCTTCAGCCAGGATAGCTTGACTCCAGTGGTGTGGAGAGCATGGGACTCACGTCTGAGCATACCCATCCCACTCGGGGTGACAAATGCAAAAACAACAATTGATGGACAGAATGCAGAACAATGTCATACATTCACCCCTGTACAGAGATCTGGGCCTAAATTCATCGTTTTTTTGCACTCCACACCACCTCAGTTCAGACATGGCCATATGCAAATCAGCCTTGACCTTGTGCCTCATGGGAGCAGTCCAGCCCGAACTGCCAAGCCATGTCTTTCCTGGACCGGAATCAAGCATCCTAGGACAGGTTTCTGGCTATTAGCCGTCTTCAGCCAGGATAGCTTGACTCCAGTGGTGTGGAGAGCATGGGACTCACGTCTGAGCATACCCATCCCACTCAGGGTGACGAATGCAAAAACAATTATTGATGACAGAATGCAGAACAATGTCATACATTCACCCCAGTACAGAGATCTGGGCCTAAATCCATCGTTTTTTTGCACTCCACACCACCCCAGTTCAGACATGGCCATATGCAAATAAGCCTTGACCCTGTGCCTCATGGGAACAGTCCAGCCCGAACTGCCAAGCCATGTCTTTCCTGGACCGGAATCAAGCATCCTAGGACCGGTTTCTGGCTATCAGCCGTCAACAGGCGGGATAGCTTGACTCCAGTGGTGTGGAGAGCATGGGACTCAGGTCTGAGCATACCCATCCCACTCGGGGTGACCAATGCAAAAACAACAATTGATGGACAGAATGCAGAGCAATGTCATACATTCACCCCAGTACAAAGATCTGGGCTTAAATCCATGGTGTTTTTGCACTCCACACCACCCCAGTTCAGACATGGCCATATGCAAATCAGCCTTGACCCTGTGCCTCATGGGAACAGTCCAGCCCGAACTGCCGAACCATGTCTTTCCTGGACCGGAATCAAGCATCCTAGGACCGGTTTCTGGCTATCAGCCGTCTTCAGCCAGGATAGCTTGACTCCAGTGGTGGGGAGAGCATGGGACTCACGTCTGAGCATACCCATCCCACTAGGGGTGACCAATGCGAAAACAACAATTGATGGACAGAATGCAGTACAATGTCATACATTCACCCCAGTACAGAGATCTGGGCCTAAATCCATCGTTTTTTTGCACTCCACACCACCCCAGTTCAGACATGGCCATATGCAAATCAGCCTTGACCCTGTGCCTCATGGGAACAGTCCAGCCTGAACTGCCAAGTCATGTCTTTCCTGGACCGGAATCAAGCATCCTAGGACCGGTTTATCGCTATCAGCCGTCTTCAGCCAGGATAGCTTGACTCTAGTGGTGTGGAGAGCATGGGACTCACGTCTGAGCATACCCATCCCACTCGGGGTGAAAAATGCAAAAACAACAATTGATGGACAGAATGCAGAACAATGTCATACATTCACCCCAGTACAGAGATCTGGGCCTAAATCCATCGTTTTTTTGCACTCCACACCACCCCAGTTCAGACATGGCCATATGCAAATCAGCCTTGACCCTGTGCCTCATGGGAACAGTCCAGCCCGAACTGCCAAGCCATGTCTTTCCTGGACCGGAATCAAGCATCCTAGAACCGGTTTCTGGCTATCAGCTGTCTTCAGCCAGGATAACTTGACTCCAGTGGTGTGGAGAGCATGGGACTCACGTCTGAGCATACCATCCCACTCGGGGTGAAAAATGCAAAAACAACAATTGATGGACAGAATGCAGAACAATGTCATACATTCACCCCAGTACAGAGATCTGGGTCTAAATCCATCGTTTTTTTGCACTCCACACCACCCCAGTTCAGACATGGCCAAATGCAAATCAGTCTTGACCCTGTGCCTCATGGGAACAGTCCAGCCCAAACTGCCAAGCCATGTATTTCCTGGCCTGGAATCAAGCATCCTAGTACCGGTTTCTGGCTTTCAGCCGTCTTCAGCCAGGATAGCTTGACTCCAGTGGTGTGGAGAGCATCGGACTCACGTCTGAGCATACCCATCCCACTAGGGGTGACCAATGCAAAAACAACAATTGATGGACAGAATGCAGAACAATGTCATACATTCACCCCTGTACAGAGATCTGGGCCTAAATCCATCGTCTTTTTGCACTCCACATCACCCCAGTTCAGACATGGCCATATGCAAATCAGCCTTGACCCTGTGCCTCATGGAACAGTCCAGCCCGAACTGCCAAGCCATGTCTTTCCTGGACCGGAATCAAGCATCCTAGGGCCGGTTTCTGGCTATCAGCCGTCTTCAGCCAGGATAGCTTGACTCCAGTGGTTGGGAGAGCATGGGACTCACGTCAGAGCATACCCATCCCACTAGGGGTGACCAATGCGAAAACAACAATTGATGGACAGAATGCAGAACAATGTCATACATTCACCCCAGTAAAGAGATCTGGGCCTAAATCCATGGTTTTTTTGCACTCCACACCACCCCAGTTCAGACATGGCCATATGCAAATCAGCCTTGACCCTGTGCCTCATGGGAACAGTCCAGCCTGAACTGCCAAGCCATGTCTTTCCTGGACTGGAATCAAGCATCCTAGGGCCGGTTTCTGGTTATCAGCCGTCTTCAGCCAGAATAGCTTGACTCCAGTGGTGTGGAGAGCATGGGACTGACGTCTGAGCATACCCGTCCCACTCGGGGTGACAAATGCAAAAACAACAATTGATGGACAGAATGCAGAACAATGTCATACATTCACCCCAGTACAGAGATCTGGGCTTAAATCCATCGTTTTTTTGCACTCCACACCACCCCAGTTCAGACATGGCCATATGCAAATCAGCCTTGACCCTGTGCCTCATGGGAACAGTCCAGCCCAAACTGCCAAGCCATGTCTTTCCTGGACCGGAATCAAGCATCCTAGGACCGGTTTCTGGCTATCAGCTGTCTTCAGCCAGGATAACTTGACTCCAGTGGTGTGGAGAGCATGGGACTCACGTCTGAGCATACCATCCCACTGGGGGTGAAAAATGCAAAAACAACAATTGATGGACAGAATGCAGAACAATGTCATACATTCACCCCAGTACAGAGATCTGGGTCTAAATCCATCGTTTTTTTGCACTCCACACCACCCCAGTTCAGACATGGCCAAATGCAAATCAGTCTTGACCCTGTGCCTCATGGGAACAGTCCAGCCCAAACTGCCAAGCCATGTATTTCCTGGCCTGGAATCAAGCATCCTAGTACCAGTTTCTGGCTTTCAGCCGTCTTCAGCCAGGATAGCTTGACTCCAGTGGTTTGGAGAGCATGGGACTCACGTCTGAGCATACCCATCCCACTAGGGGTGACCAATGCAAAAACAACAATTGATGGACAGAATGCAGAACAATGTCATACATTCACCCCAGTACAGAGATCTGGGCCTAAATCCATCGTCTTTTTGCACTCCACATCACCCCAGTTCAGACATGGCCATATGCAAATCAGCCTTGACCCTGTGCCTCATGGGAACAGTCCAGCCCGAACTGCCAAGCCATGTCTTTCCTGGACCGGAATCAAGCATCCTAGGGCCGGTTTCTGGCTATCAGCCGTCTTCAGCCAGGATAGCTTGACTCCAGTGGTTGGGAGAGCATGGGACTCACGTCTGAGCATACCCATCCCACTCGGGGTGAAAAATGCAAAAACAACAACTGATGGACAGAATGCAGAACAATGTCATACATTCACCCCAGTACAGAGATCTGGGCCTAAATCCATGTTTTTTTTGCACTCCACACCACCCCAGTTCAGACATGGCCATATGCAAATCAGCCTTGACCCTGTGCCTCATGGGAACAGTCCAGCCTGAACTGCCAAGCCATGTCTTTCCTGGACCGGAATCAAGCATCCTAGGACCGGTTTCTGGTTATCAGCCATCTTCAGCCAGAATAGCTTGACTCCAGTGGTGTGGAGAGCATGGGACTGACGTCTGAGCATACCCGTCCCACTCTGAGTGACAAATGCAAAAACAACAATTGATGGACAGAATGCAGAACAATGTCATACATTCACCCCAGTACAGAGATCTGGGCTTAAATCCATCGTTTTTTTGCACTCCACACCACCCCAGTTCAGACATGGCCATATGCAAATCAGTCTTTACCCTGTGCCTCATGGGAATAGTCCAGCCCGAACTGCCAAGCCATGTCTTTCCTGGACCGGAATCAAGCATCCTAGGACCGAATTCTGGCTATCAGCCGTCTTCAGCCAGGATAGCTTGACTCCAGTGGTGTGGAGAGCATGGGACTCACGTCTGAGCATACCCATCCCACTAGGGGTGACAAATGCAAAAACAACAATTGATGGACAGAATGCAGAACAATGTCATACATTCACCCCAGTACAGAGATCTGGGCCTAAATCCATGTTTTTTTTGCACTCCACACCACCCCAGTTCAGACATGGCCATATGCAAATCAGCCTTGCCCCTGTGCCTCATGGGAACAGTCCAGCCCGAACTGCCAAGCCATGTCTTTCCTGGACCGGAATCAAGCATCCTAGGACCGAATTCTGGCTATCAGCCGTCTTCAGCCAGGATAGCTTGACTCCAGTGGTGTGGAGAGCATGGGACTCACGTCTGAGCATACCCATCCCACTAGGGGTGACCAACGCAAAAACAACAATTGATGGACAGAATGCAGAACAATGTCATACATTCACCCCAGTACAGAGATCTGGGCCTAAATCCATGTTTTTTTTGCACTCCACACCACCCCAGTTCAGACATGGCCATATGCAAATCAGCCTTGACCCTGTGCCTCATGGGAACAGTCCAGCCCGAACTGCCAAGCCATGTCTTGCCTGGACCGGAATCAAGCATCCTAGGACCGGTTTCTGGCTATCAGCCATCTTCAGCCAGGATAGCTTGACTCCAGTGGTGTGGAGAGCATGGGACTCACGTCTGAGCATACCCATCCCACTCGGGATGACAAATGCAAAAACAACAACAATTGATGGACAGAATGCAGAACAATGTCATACATTCACCCCAGTACAGAGATCTGGGCCTAAATCCATTGTTTTTTTGCACTCCACACCACCCCAGTTCAGACATGGCCATCCCCTTTTGTACCGCTTTGTCGCCATAAGTTGGCAGGGTATGTCAGACGTGAGTCCCTTGCTCACTTTGCCACTGGATTCAAGAAAGCCTGTCTGAAGATGGCTGTAATGCCAGAAACCGGTCCTAGGACGCTTGATTCCGGTCCAGGGAAGGTATGTCTTGGCAGTTCGGGCTGGACTGTTCCCATGAGGCACAGGGTCAGACTGATTTGCATATGGCCATGTCTAAACTGGGGTGGCAGAGTGGGCTAAAGAACGGTGATGGATCAAACCCAGATCTGTTGGCTGGGTGTGAGTGTTTGATTGGTTCAGATGCTCCGACCATCACCACCCCCTTTTGTACCGCTTTGTCGCCATAAGTTGACAGGGTATGCTCAGTTGTGAGTCCCTTGCTCACTTTGCCACTGGATTCAAGCAAGGCTGGCTGAAGACGGCTGTAATGCCAGAAACCGGTCCTAGGACGCTTGTTTCCGGTCCAGGGAAGGCATGGCTTGGCAGTTCGGGCTGGACTGTTCCCATGAGGCACAGGGTCAGACTGATTTGCATATGGCCGTGTCTAAACTTGGGTGGCAGAGGGGGGGGGGGTTAAAGAACGGTGATGGATCAAACCCAGATCTGTTGACTGGGAGTGAGTGTTTGATTGGTTCAGATGCTCCGTCCATCTCCTCCACCTTTTGTACCTCTATGGTCTGCAGCACATATTGTGCCACCCTTAAAGGGCCTATACCTTAACACACACACACTGCCATTGCAGGCTGTGCGTTTTGGTGCAGAGAAAAGTGAAGAGTCGACATGGCACACCTGTATGCCATGCATGCATCCCACTGCCTATGGTACAGGTCAGCCACCCCTCTAGCTGGGTGCACTATACCACTGGTGAGAGTACAGTTACATGAGCACTGTACCCCTACAGTGTTAAGTCCATTCTTAGACATTTTAAGTGAAGTGAAGCCATATAGATTATATAGTCTGGGAGTTTGTCATTACGAACTCCACAGCACCATAATGGCTTTACTACATTCTGGGAAGTTAGGTATCAAACTTCTCAGCATAATAAACCCACACTGATGGCAGTGTTGGGATTTATTATACCATGCACTCAGAGGGCATCTTAGAGATGCACCCTGAAAAAGAGAACAGCCTCTGGTGGGTTCCCTAACTGGTAACCACCAGCCTGCCATCACAAGACATGTTTCTGGACCAATGGGATGGGAGCCTTTGCTTCCTCAGCCCAAAAACGAAGCCTTTCCTGAGCGGAGGTGGTCACACCTCCCCCAGGTTATCTGTGGTAGGGGAGCTTCAAAGGCCTTCCACCTTTGTAACATGACCCCGAGCCTCTCCTGCTATCAGGAGCTGGCCCTCTTCCTGTCTCTCCCCCTTTTCGGTGGGAGGCCAGGCAGGAAAAATTAGAACAACCCAAAAGGTGTGCCCACCTATGCCAACCCCACCCCTCAGGTGGGAGAGGCAAGGTGAAGCTCACCCTTCAGTGCCCACCATCTTGCAGATGGCAGGCACTCTCCAATCAGTGTTAGGGATTGTGCCCCCTCTCCCACATAGGGTGAGCACACCAAGGGTGTAGTCACCCATAGGTCAGAATTTTATTGGTACCTGACGCAGAGACCCATAAAATGCCCCCTAAATGCAGTATTTAGGGGGCAGTCCTGAACCCAGGATGCAGATTCCTGATACCTACGAAGAAGAAGGATGAAAGAAGACGGCCAGCAGAGGAGAATGCAGAGAAGAGCTGGCTTGGCCTCAGCCCTACTGGCCCGCCTGCAGTTTCCTGAGATTCTGCGCCAAAGATGGCCTTGTCCTGCAGCCAGCAATCTCCAGAACTCCTGTAAGGACTGACTCCCTACAACAAAGACCGGATCTCCAGCAGCTCTGTTCAAAAGAATCACTAAAGAAATACTCAGAGCCTGCTGAGGACAAAGAAACCTGACGCCTGGAACAACCACTGCACCTGACGCCTACGGCCTGTGTCTTGAGGTTGATGTAGATATCAAACGAATTAACACATCATCCTAACTTGGGGAAGATCTGATAATGTCTGAGTAAAGATTTCATTTAAATACAAACATCTCAGAGCAGATGGTCCTTCCCTTTGAAGCCTTATATTTCTGATTGACTGATTGTTATGAATTAATCACGTGTGATAGTAATTGTGGCCACAAATGATTAAAATCTCACCAATTTTTCAAATGGGATGTTAACTGATTAACAGAGGGGTTTTTCATAATAGGATCCAAAACTTGAAATGCATAATTCTGAAGGGGAGTATAAATAACCATAACACTATTGTTATTAAATGAATATTTTCAACATTGTATTTATATGAAAGTTATAGTAGTAACAGCTAATTTTTAATTTAGTTTCTTGTGTGTTATTATAACCTCTTCTTTAGGGTGTAAAATTTTAAATAGTACTAATACTCATATTAACTTAAATCCTGAGCATCACATAGTGCCCTCTGCAGCTTTCTTGTTTTTTATACTTCTTAGCAATTTGTCCATTTTCTACATACTTTAATAATCACCTATAATGAGGACTTTCAGTTATCAGGTTGCTGCAGTCACTTAATACACCCTCTATTTCTAGGTAATTTGTACTTAATAGTTGCCAACACAAGTTTTTCCGGATATAAATTCAAACAGTTTGACTAGGTGTTCATCACACCAAGATCACATCTCCTTCGTGCCACTATCTCATCACAGATCATAGACTGTTTTGACTTAAAAGAAATATAACAATCAGAGCGAAGGAGCTAACTTTTTCTTTCAGGTATATTTTTTCCAGGGTAGAATGTTGTCTTTGCCTGCCAAAAATTGTGAGAGGTCTAATTAATAATCATAAGGTGATTTTTACACTTTCCCTGGGAGCACTAAGAACTGAGTACTGATCATTGCAATTCAAGATGCTGGTAATTATAGGTCTGTGGTTGTCTCCACAATTTTGTTTACACCTAAAACAATGGTGGGCTTGCTTTATGAGAAATAATCAAAAATGGTAGAGTGAAAGCCCCAAATTAGCTTTTCTACAAATAGCTTCCTACCTAGCACCTGAATCCGCCCTCTAAAGTACCTTATCAGATATTGATCCTTTAGGTCCATAAACCTTGAATTTAAGTATGGCATGTGCTGTCTTATGAGCATTTAATCAAATTTTTTCACCCCTTATACATTTCATGTTGTTTTTCATCAGCAATGAATAGTATGTTTGGGTTGCTCTTCCTCAGAGGATCAAGAATGCTGTTTCCCCTTTGCTGCTCTGTTGCTGATAATCTGCTGTCCAGTGCTATTGAAGATCTGTGAATACTTCTATCTTTTTATGCTTCTAATGTACATTGACCATTCCCAGAGCTAAAATCCTTTCAGTCATAAACTATTGCCTATATTGAGTGCACCAGAAACAAAATGACTGAAAGTGGTATTATGATGGCCATTTGGGGACGGATTAGAGCCAAAGGCCTAATATGTATAGCATGAGTCCATTTTGTCTGGATTCTGATACTTGTATGGTTGCTGACTTCACTCAAACTTCAAAGTGCTGCTGGTTATGAAATAGAGGTGTTTGTCAGTGACAAATAGCCTGGGGCCATTTTGTAACAAACTCCTCACTTAAACAGTTATTTACTAACTATAACTAACTGATTGCTCATTATGTCACTTTCCTCACTCACCTCATTTAATCCTTGTTAGTTTATACATTTCTTCACTCATTCTTCCTCATTATCTTCTCTACTCTAAACTTACTCCTCTGTGTCTCTCATGCTCTTAACTCTGACAACATCTCACAGATCTTTTTACTTTCTGATGGACACTTCTACCTGCAAATTCCTCATCTTTTTGAATATCCCCAGTGCCCATCAGGATCCGGAAACTCTTCAATAGCTCCCCTATGCAAATATGATGTGCTGGCTCCACTTCATTGCCATAAGTGGCATCACTGCGAAGTCACTAGAGCCATAAAATTCACCTTTAGGAGTGCTGACATCAGTTTCCTTCTTTGTGCTACACCTGTACATTCTGGAGCACTCCAAACTCTTCTCAGGAGTGTTGATGTCATGGCCGATTTCTTAAAAAATATAAAAAGTTTGGTTACAGTTACCTCACGATGATACCAGCCGAGCGGTATGGCTTTAAACCATACAGAGATTGTAATGACCAAATCTCCATCAGAAATCCTGCAACATGTGCCTCTGGTGCCTGGGATTTGACCACGACCCACAGGCCTGCAAATTATGTCAGTGTATGCATCCAAAGGTGAATAAAGAACAAGAGGCAAAGATGTTTATGGCCTAGCACAAGACAAGCATTGGGGACGACAAAATCGAGACAGTGATTGAAGTTGCTGCAGTAGCCATCTTCATCAAAGTCACCGAAGAAAAAAGAAAAATTTATAGAAGAGGCATGAGTCTCTCCGACATACTTCAAGAAGTAAGTCTCCACAACCCAGACTTTGCCACATTCAATGTTGGACAAGGAACCAATGGTAGTCCCCATGGAGTCTATGGCGCATGTGGTTTCTTCAGACCTGCAGCTGGCTTCGGAGTCAATTTTTCTGCATCATCGATCCGAAGGCCCATGGCCAGTCAGCTTTGCCCATATTTTCCGATTTGTTGGTTGGAGGACCCTTCAGCATCCCTTAGTGACATGATAAGCATTTTAAGCAGATCTGTGGTCCCTTCTAGAGTGCTCGCTGGTCCCACAGGCCCAATGACTTGCTCTTGTCGAGCACTGGAAGGCTACCAGCGTCATTCCACTCAACGCCCTTTTCACCCTTTTTTCCCTAGCCCGCATTATCATGGTCAGCAACACAGACTCAGTGCCACCACAGCATTCGGGATCAGCGCCACGGCTACCACCTCCACTGAACAGCCCTTCTTACTCGCCTTCAGCGCCAGACCAAAACACCTCTCTGGTGCCACAGATGACGTCTCTAATTCCACTAACGCCACTGACAATACCCTGGTGCTGCTACTATTGATTCTTCCACCTCTTCTGACTCCACCAGCTCAGCTGACCACTCGAACAGACTCTCTTCCATTTATTAACCATCAACTTTATCGCTCCAGGAGAGGCCAAAGGTTAATAGAAGAAGGCAGTTTCTTCTTTGGGGCTCAGATCTAAATGCAGATGATTAGGATGGTTAGTATACACTGGACCTGGACTTTACAGGCCTGAAAGATGCAAGTGGTATTGACACTTCACCAGAGAGGGAGCTTCTCTCTCTAACGGGTTTGCCCCTACCAGAGGTTCATTCATACCACTCGGTCATTAGGAGGGTCGCTAATACCTCCAAGTGCCGTCCATAGAAACAAAGATCAGACCCCCTTATTGAGGTTGTACATTTAACCCCTCATACAGTAGAATTGTTACTTCCTTTCAATAAGGCCCTAACAGAACATAGTCTAGCTATTTGAAAAAAACAATAACTTCTACTGAGATTTCAGGAACCGATGCCTGACACTATAAGCCATTTCCAGGAGGTCCCACCTTCCTCTCGTCTCACCCATCCCTGGAGAGCCTAGTAGTGCAAACTTGTTATTTTTCCAAGCTAACACCTGGTGCCTTTCCCACAACATAATCTGAGGTTTTAGCAGGGGATTTACTTTTGGGACCATCAGCAATACACCCAACAGCAGCACCAACAACAGGGGATCTTCCCTCTACAAATAGTAGAGAGGACAAAGCAAGGTAACACCTGATGCCTTTCCCACAATATAATCTGAGGTTTCAGCAGGGGATTTACTTTTGGGGCCATCAGCAATACACCCAACAGCAGCACCAACAACAGGGGATCTTCCCTCTACAAATAGTAGAGAGGACAAAGCAAGGGAAGAACAGATGCTCTACCCCTTTCTCCCTCCTCCTCTTCTTCCCCAACCACTACAGGGAAACAGCCATAGTTACCCTTGTCCGAACACACACAGTCATTTTGGGGACAGACATCCCATTTTCACACGTTTGGACCCCTCAGACCTTTCACAAGTTTTGAGGATTCCAGACCTTTGGGTCTTGTAGATTGTGGAAAGGAGTATGGCCTATCCTTCCAGCAGAACCCCCAACCATCTCTTCCAGTTACCAGTACTCCTGCCAGACCATCTGACTGTCCTTCAGCAAGAGGTTCTGACCTTACTAGTAATGGGTACTGTGGAGTGTGTTCCAGAGCAGGAGAGGGGCTAGTGATCCTGTCCCTAGCTCTGGTTCTTCTAGCACTGGAAATGGAAGTCTAGATTGTGTCTGTTGACCTGCAAGATATCTACTTCCACCTTCCTATCCTGCGGATACACAGGAATTTTCTATGCTTCATGGTCCGATCTGAACACTATTAGTTTGCTGTTCTCCCATTTGACCTCACTTCGCTCCTCCAGTCTTCATAAAAGTGGTGGTGGTAGATTCAGACCTTCACAGGTGGCAATTAATTCCAGAATTCCTTTACCGGGATAACTGGCTCCTAAAAGCCAACTCACCAGGGATGTGTCCTACCATTTGCACACAACTGACAAGTTGTCGGTCAATATGAACTTTTCCATCAACAATCCTATGTCTCCCCTAGTTCCCTTACAGTGCATCCGGAGGCATATTTATCAAAGTTTTGCATTGCCCTTTCACCGCGCAAGGCAGTGCAGGGCTACACAAAACTAGAATGAGATTTACCAAGCCTGGCTAGATTAACAAAAGGCTGCGCAAGTCATTGCCTTGCTCTACTCTGCCCTGACAAGGCGTTCCATGGGTGAAGCTTGGATGTTTCTATGCATCCATCCATTGATTTTGGTGCATTCCCCGAATAAATCTGGGAATGTGTCAACATTCTACACCTTCCCAGGGGAGGTACAGCGAGGAGAAATATGTCTATATATTCTTATTGTTTCCGCTTTCTAAGTGTTCGGCATTCTGCTACACACTTAGTTGAGGGAAGTGTCTTTCAGCGTTGTGTTTGTGCAGGAAGATGCCCCTTCCTGCACAAAAACAATACTGCACCCCTGTGCAAGGGTGCCTGCTCTGGTGCAAGCAGTGCATGTTGCGCCATCACAAACAGAGGACAGGAATATGCCAAATAATGTTAAATATGGCACATTCCTTCTCTCTCCCTTTTGTGCAGAGCAGCAAGGTATCTTGCAGCAATGCTTTGCTTGAAGACGTGATAAATTGGAAGGGTTGGGATGGTATACCATTGCAAATTGAGCCTTCCCTTCTTCTCAGAAGGTTCACAACATCCAGGCTATGATTGTGATGTTTCAAAATGGAGCGATTGTTCCAGTCCTGATGGTCTTATGCCGCTTCGATCTGCAATCCTCCTTCATCCTTCTGATCACCTATGCATGCTGACACATGAGGGCACTCCAATGATGTCTTTGCAGACAGTGGTTCAAGCACCTTGGAAACACTTTAGTGGCCTTACAGTGGTAGAGGATGGACAGCAATCTATCCCAAGTAAGTCCATTTCACTCTATCCCTCCGGTGGCAACAGTTATCACTGATGCCTCCACTCTAGAGTGGGTAATATATCTGGAAGAATGTGAGCTCAGAAGTCCCTGGTCCCTAGATGAACGGAGATTGCTCATTAACCTCTAGGAATTACAGGTCATAATTTTGGCACTCAAGGTCTTCCTCCATTCCCTCAGTGATCAGTGTTTTCAGATCTTGATGGACAATAAACTATGTAGTATATCATCAAGCAGGGGTGGGTAGGGTCATACCTCTCTACCAAGAAGCTCTGAGACTCTAGTCTTGGGTTCAGGAACATTAGATTTGCCTGGTGGCACATCACCTTGCAGGTGTGCTCAATGTGCTAGTGGATAGTTTCAGTAAGAATCATCTTGCCAACCACAAGTGGCATCTGGAATCGGAAGTAATCCAGGACATATTCCAGCCTGGAGGACTCCTGATATTGACCTATGTGCCACTCACGAGAACGCTCAATTCCTGAAATTCTGTGACCTCTAGTTTCCGATGCAGGGAGCATTGGGGGACATGTTTCAGTTGAAGTTGAACTTTTCGCTCCATTATGTGTTTCCTTCCATTCCCTTGATTGCTCAAATTCTGAGGAAATGTTTTCTTGATCAGGCCCAAGTAATCCTCATTGCCCCCAGATTTGCCACAAAGGGTGTAAAATGTAGACCTTATTCGCTTCTCCCTGTGCCCTCCGCTCTGTCTCCCTCACAGAGTAGACCTCTCGTTGCAGTCACATGGCGGGTTCTCCATTCCAACTGCTAAAGGCTCCACCTGTCTTTCTAGAGATTTAACGGGCAACATGAGATCTCTTTCTTTACCTTCTGAAGGTGTGGATATTAATTTATGTGCCCACAGTCATGTCACCAAGATAGTGTTCTGAGGCAGATGGAATTCATTTACCAATTGATATGTAGACAGCTTAGTAGACCCTCTTCAGGTTCATCTGTCTAACATCTTAGGTTTGTCCTTTCACTAGCTCAGCAGTGGGGCGCAGTGGGTACTGCTAAAGCTCACTTATCAGACTTTTCGGCTTTTCTTTGTTTACCTGACCAGCTGTCCCTTTTCAAACCATCCATAGTTATGAGGTTCCTAAAGGGACAATTAACAAGTTTCCACCAATCCCTTTTAGGATGCCTCAATGGGGCTACAACTTGGTTCTCATGTTTCTTTTATTTTCCCCTTTTGAACTATTACATAGTTGTCCTTTACGTTACTCACATTTAAGGCAGTCTTCCTGATCACTAACACATCAGCTAGACGTGTTAGCAAATTGCAAGCTTTTAGTGTCAAACATATATTCATTTCTTTCAGTCCTAACAGATTGGTGTTAAGAACCAAGGCTGCCTTACTGCCATGCAGACTCCCAACCTTCTTCACTCATCCACAGGCAACCAAGTAAGAACAGAGACTACATCGTCTTGATCATAAGAGAGCAGTTAGCTTCTACGTGGACAGAACATGCGAGTTAAGGCTAGATGATCCGCTGTTTGTGGGCTATATGGGGAAGGTGAAAGGCAAGAAAGTGCATAAGAGGACATTATCGAGATGGATAATCCTATGAATTACGATGTGCAGTGCTCTGGCTAACAAAGAGCCATCAGAAAGTATTCAAGCTCATTTCACCAGAGCAAGTTTTGTACTTCTGCAATGGCAACAGGAGTTCCGATAGCACACATCTGCAAAGTGGTGAGTTGGGTGTCCCTCTACACTTTTGCGTAGCATTACCATTTGAACTCAGAAGGGAGAATGGAAAGTCGTTTCGCTCGCTGGTTCCTTGAGAAGTTCTTGGTAAAAACAGCCATGCACCCACACCTTGTCTTGTGACTGTTGGGGGAATTTATTCAAAAGGTGAGGAATCTGCAAGAAGAGCAAATACGCCCTGGAAAGCTCTCTATCCACACACACAGAAATATGTACTCAATCAATCAATCAAATCAAGCTTTATTCGGATCATAAAAAATGTCCATAAAAGCATTCTATGAAATACAATAAAATCCATTTATAACCAAGAATATGCAAAAGAAACAACATCTTAACATAATTAAAATAAGCACAATCATTATACATGTATACCTATAGTAATTCTCAGTTCAATTTTTCTAAGTGAACAAGTTCATTCCTTTGTTTTTTTGCTGACATTATTTAACAAATTACTGCATTGCAGACTGGTATTTTTTCCAAATTCCGTTAATAATTAAAAGAAGTTTTATAGGATTACAGCCAATTATCTTTAAAAATTGGACGGAGATACATTTTTCTAATTTCTATATAAAACTTTCAAAAGAGTAAAAATTGAAGGTTGCTTTGTTTGGATCTACCATCACACGGGCAGTTTAGAAGATTAGCACACCACTTGCCCCTTTTAGGAAAAGCAAAAAGATAGTGTATTCATCCGTAGTCTGGTTAGGTAGAATCTATGCTGTACCTTAGTTATAAAAACGAGGTATGGCTGCAGACCCATGGCGATTGGTCCCTTAAGATAAGATATAGCAATTTTCTTAGAACCTGAAACCTCATCTCTTAAGGCTGTCCTAACATTCAGGAGACTCCTTTTCAAATCAACCTTACTGATGTGTTGTATGTCTTCAGGTTGATTTCCATTCAGGGGCAAGTTGCATTCTTCTAAGAGACCACTAATATAACTCAACCAAGGTATTTTCCTGCATCGGTCTTGGGACAAACAGTCTAAAATAATATCCCTCGTAAAGCGAGTTTCTTCCCTAGTCCAGATACGGTGCCACAAATTTAAGGCGGCTATGCTAATCAAATCGTGTATATATGGTGTTCCGGTTTCTCTATGCAAGATAATGAAAGGTGTTCCGGTTTCTCTATGCAAGATAATGAAAGGGGTGAAGGCCGGTACGGCTAACAAACGTCTTAAAAAGTTGTTTTCAAGAATTTGTAATGGCAAAGTATCCGTCTGGCCCCATAGTGCTCCCCCGTAACAACTCCCGGTGATGCACTTTGCTCCATATAGCTTGAGAATCTCCCGTACTGATTTTTTACCAATTGTTTGGGAGAATCTAAAAATAGCCTCCACCAATTTCACAAATTTCAACTTGCATAGAGTTATATGTGTATTCCAAGTACCTTTACTGTTAAAAAGAATCCCTAAGTAAGAAAATGTAAACAGTCTCTCTATTAATGTCTCGTTAATATAATGTGATTTTGTTTTAATATTCTTTTTACCTTAGGACATAACCAAAGTCTTACTCAGGTTACTTTTTAAATGTTTTCCGTCATAAAACTAGTAAAATTGTCCATCAGGGTCTGTAATCCGTTCGCTGTCCTTGAAATTAGGACAGCATCATCGACGTACAATAATAGGGGTGTTGCCTGCTTACCGATCATTGGGACATCTACCCCCAAATTCTGTCGTAAAATATCAATGCCATTTATATGAAGTGAAAACAGAAGAGGTGCAAGTGTGCAGCCTTGTCTTATTCCATGTGTAATATTAAAGTGCTTTGTGCATTCCCCATGTATTCCATAACGTATATTTTCGGACAGACGAGCATAGATTTGAGATAAGAAACTAATAATATCCTCCGGGGCTCCCATCCCTCCCAACGTCTCCCATAAAATGCACTTGACAAATCTACAAAGCAAAGGTGCAAGGATCCTTCCCTAGCGAAGGTGTATTTTCCTATTATTGTTGTTGTAATACTTTATTCGATATAATCATATCATAAAAGTACAAACATTCAAGTTAATAAAAAATGGCATATATGATAAAAATGTACAATTCATAAGATAAAAAACAATAAAAATACTATTTACACTTTAAAAACAACTCTGATAGCGGTACTAAAGTGCAACAACGGTAATATACATGTGGGCTTTCTGTACATGCAGGATCTATACTTTATTAGTATTTAGCAATCTGGTGCGAGTAAGCCAGGCACTTGATAGGTACTTTGCAACTCCGCATACAACAAATAAAGATGTTGTATCGGTTAAGAGAATGCAGAGGGCGACCCTAAAATCTCTAACACCCAACTCCCTGCATACTGGCTTCAACCATCTCGATCTCGCCCTCTTGTATGCTTTGCAACCAAACAGAAAGTGTGGTAGGGATTCGGTCTCACATGGACAGCTTGGGCAGGTGCCATTTGAGACCCGCGTTCCTTTCCATCCCCTAATAAATTTGTTAAGGGGTAGTGTCCCATACCTCATTTAAAAAAGAATTGATCTGTCTTTTAGTATTTGGATGAAATCTAATAATGGTTCAAACCTCCTAGTGGGCTTATGCTCCAAAAATTGTGTGGTTAGAGCTCCCCATTTTGTACTCTTCTGTTCCTCAGCGTGTACCCACTCCCAGTGCATTTTCTTAACAACTTGCTTTGGAGGAGGGGACTGTGAGGTCCAGGATTCAGCCAATCCCAGCTTCATGACCATTTGCCTCAATTTGTTTAGCCACTGGATCTTATTCACACTATTCAAGGATAGCAGTTCGTCCATCACCAGGGCGTAATTTGCTAGTTCTGAGGTCCTTCTCAGGTGCACCCAGAACAGCACAGGGCGAAGGCGTACTATGTCTAAAATCGAGCGTTTGCCCATATCATCAAAAAGGGGCTTCAATGGGGTTGAGATAGTAACGGCAACTAAGTCCCTTATAAACTTATTCTCGGCTCTAACCAGATCGGTGACATTTTCGCAGCCCCACCGTTCCGACCCATAGACTGCAGAGGACAGCACCTTCCCTTCATATACAGCTAGAGCCGGGTCTATAGGCCTGCTGACTGACATACGCTGACTCCTCAGAATGGCTCCCGAGACTCTCTTGAGGTTTAGCAGCATCATGGCAACATGGGAGTCCCATTTCATTCTATTGTTAATCCTGATTCCCAGGTAGTCAAAATCCTCCTCCACCTCAAGAGGCGACCCATTAAGGGTGAAATTAATTTTCTTTGCTTTTTTTGAAGGGGCAGCACCATTAACTTGGTTTTGGATGTATTAATGGTCAGCCCGCGTTCATCGTAAAATAGACTGAATCTGTCCAGTAGTTTCTCCAGCCCTGAGGGGGTTTTGGACAACAGGAGGGTGTCATCTGCAAAGAGGAGGGTTGCTGTTTTCTCCCCCGCCAGGACCGGAGCATCGGCATTGTCCTCCCTCAAATGGTCTACCACCCCATTGATAAAGAGGGAGAACAATGTCGGGCCATCACACAGCCCTGACGTACCCCCCTATTCACCTGTTAGCTGTCCCTCATTCCCCATCTAATTCTAGCATAATTATCTTCGTGAAGTTTAACTATAAACTCCAGGAGGTAACGCGGGAACCCCATTTCCAGCAGCACCCTCCAGAGTTTATCACGAGGCACCAAATCAAAGGCGCTTTTGAGGTCTATGAAGGTCAGATATAAATTCCCCTTCATAATGGTTACTGATTTCCAGTATATTGCCCAAAACCTGAAAACATGGTCCATAGTACCCACATTCTGGCGGAAACCCGCCTGGAAGTGGGACAGTATATTCCCCTCCTCTAGCCACATACCTACTCTATTTATAATGACCCTGCCAACTATTTTCTGAGCAGCGTCGATTAAACTAATCGACCTGTAGTTGGCAGGGTCCTCCCTATCGCCTTTCTTATGGATAGTAACAACTTCAGCACCCCTCCACGAGTCAGGGACAGGGTATCCATGAAGGATTCTATTCATTAGAGGAGCAATAAAATCAGACCACAGCTTAGGGTCATGTATATATAGATCGCCCGGTAACCCATCCGGGCCTGCCGCTTTAGAGGGTGTTATGCTCCTGATAGCATCAGAAACTTCTCGGGCTACAAAGGGTTCTACAGGTGTAAGTTCCTCATTAATAAAGTTATTTTGTACCCTCCATGATTGAACTAAATCATCTTCACCACAATACAGATTTGAAAAATGGGAATGCCATGGTTGCTCAGTTATATGGTTAGGGAGGGGCTCTACTTCTCTCCTGTCAAGTTTGTTTATCAAGTTCCAAAAGAGGGTAGAGTTCTTCGAACTGGCAGCGATCTTAAGTTGTTGCCAATATTCTTCCTCCCAGTCCTTCTTTGCACTTTTGATGCAATCGCTATATTCCCTTCTAGCCGTCCTAACTGCTATAGCGTCCTTTCTCCTAATGGTGTTTGCTATAGCCCTTCTCTTTTTCCTACAACCTGTTGTATACCATAGGGTGCCACTTTTTGGTGGATTCTTCTTCCTTGGTCCACTAGTATCTCTTATAGTGAAGAATGAACCAATTTTCTCTATTAGACTCTTGTAGGAGTCTATAAAATTCAGGCTTTGTTTGGTTGACTGGGCGGAGGTATGGGATAGGAGTTCCCTAGTTTCTGCCTCTACTAGTTCTTTAATACGGATCAAACTATCTTCTTGGCACATCACCCTGTTCCACTTTAATCTGTGTTTGCAATTAGAAGGAACTACTTCTTTTTTGATCATAAGTGGGGCATTTAATGCTTCCCTCTCATTACCCCATCTTATTTCCATGCAAAGTGGATTATGATCGCTATCCTGTGACTGTCTGACTTCCATGTCAACTAGTCTGTTCCAGGAACCGGTATGGAGCAGAATGTAATCAATACGGGATGGACAACTAAATCTGTTATAGGTCATCATACCATTTGGGTCTGAGGTTGTCCTACCATTCAGGGCACGTAGGTTATATTCTAGTGTTAGGACATTTATTTGGATCGCTCTTGGCGTCCATTTTCTGATTGGCGCTATGGTTAGAGGCGGGATGGACTGTCTAGAATCCTCTTCATTAAGTCCCAGGAGATCTTCTTTGCTTAGGGGTTCATATGTACAGTTAAAATCTCCCCCTACAATAATGCTAGACAATGGGGGATACCTGCTAGCACCACCTCGAGTAAGGCTATAGTGGGTCAAGTTTGACCTCCTGGGCAACCTCTAGCATAAATATTAAACAGCTCCATTGAGCTTCCAATATGGGAGCCCTTAGTGGAGATTTGTAGTATGTCCTACGATGGTAAAGTATGCGCAGTAAGTGCCCAATTCAAAGCCACACTAAACCATACGTGCAGTCCTCCCGATTGGCGACCTCTCCCTGAACTAATTGCCGGAATAAAGTGGGTGGAATATCCGCATTTATATAGGGGAGACATGCTCCATGTTTCCTTGAACATACAGATGTCGAACGTATCTATGAATTGGTTCCATTCTGGATTTGCCATATTTTTTTGAAGCCCCGCTATGTTCCAGGAAAACAATTTAATCATGTTTGTGTTTGTAACCCTCTCCGTGTGAACTACTTCTGAAGCTAGTCTTACAACTGCTGTTAGGGGATATTGAGCGTTGACCACTTCATTAGACCTTTCTTCCCCCGAGGAACAACCTCATCATTAATCTTCGTAGCCTCCATATCTATAAGGCTTGTGGTGGAATTGGTCTGACCCTCGGGCTTGCACATATTGTGTGTTTGTCTTACACTATTCAGATAGCTATCCTTTAATGGTCAGTCTATGTTGTTTAGACCCAATGCGTCCTCGAGCCTAGATTTAGACCATAGAGGTGCATGTCTGATTTGTATGTTACAATTCCTAGGGGGGCATGTCCTACTAGGTTCTCTGCAATTGCTATGTTACCAAACTGTATCTCAATACAGTCTGTTGATGAACTAGGCAAGGAAATTCTTTTAACATTAATCATATCCTCCCTAATGACTGATCTGCACCCTCTCACGTGGCGAAGCCCGTGAATGGCTTTATTGCGTATGGATTCACTGTTCTCATAAGTGTTAGCAGCTCCAAGCTTGGTGACCCCGGTCATGTAGACAATACCACAAGGGGATCTTTATGGTGTGTTTATCTGTTTGTTACTCCAATTAGTTGTTTCAACCATGTCACTATAATATTTATTATCCCCCTGCAGGACCCTGCATTGTGATATTGACCCCCTCAATTTTGCTACTTCGGCATATGAGCCCGGTGTTTTGCCTGGTGGGCATTTTAGCTAGGGGGTTATGAGCTGGGATTTTGGGTCGTAACTCTACTACAGTTTTGGAGACACATAATGGAGCTGTTAGTGTATTGGGTTTAGATAGGGCCGCTCCTGCTGTTTGGTTTGGTGGGGCCGATCGCAAGATAGGGGCTTTTACCAGGTTGTACACTAACACTAGGTGTAGAGTGTTTGTTATGTGTAGTTCCTCCCGTTTTGTAAAGTCCATCATGAATTTCTTAATAATAGCTATATCCCTTTCCAGGCTTTCCATTTTCATCATGATTAAATTATTAAAATTCAAACATCTGGAGCATTCACCTGGACTATTCACAGCCTCCACAGTCCCCCCAGCCCTTGCGATAAGACCTCACTTAATTCCCTGGATTCCCCTTCCAACACTGAAAAGCGATTAGTACAAGTGATGCCCATTTCACATGCTATCACCTGCGAGGACCTGTCTATATTCCCAGTTGATATAGCTGGAAGTTCGGCATTAGCACTCATGTTTGCCCCTCTTAATGCCTCTGTAACATTTACCTCAATGGGGCAAGCAGGGTTAGAATGCATATCATCTACTGAGCACTTGGATGTTGGTCTTTTAGAAAAAATAGCTGGGATCACTTTGCTCTTTATCTGCAGTAAACCGTCGACCAGGGGATCAGGGTTATCCACATTTCTTAAGGATGGGGCCGTCAATAGAATGTCCTCAAAATCTTCAACAATAGATTCGATGCTTGACATAACACAATTAGCGGCAGCATGTAGCGACTTTTTTGACTTCTTCCTTTTTTTAGTTGTAATGGCAAGTGCTCCCCCCCCCTCCGTTACCTTCCTTTTACCCATTGCTAGCTACAACTTTCCCTGGTAAATGGGATAATATCCAACAACTCGAAGGTGGCCCAACACTATCTTGTGTATCAGGGAGCAGTCAACTTGACGAACAAGCACAGTACCTTTTTTTTTTATATGGGTGGTTCAAGTTCTCACATGTAAGGGGCGGGGCCCTGCCCTGCCTCGGTCTGCCTAGGACAGCCGCAGATGGCCCCGGCCTTGTCCCGGACTTCTCCCGGCGCGCTCCCGGAAGGGGCCCGGCGGAGCCAGCCCGGCCGGAGGAGTGAGTGGAGCAAAGCCCCTACCCACAGGTGCTGCCACAGGAATGCGGGGCTCGGCGGAGCCAAGCCCGGCCAAGATGATGAAGCAGAGCAATGCCCGGCCCTCAGGAGCAAGTACAAGCAACAGGTAAAGTTCCCCTATTAGTTCTAAGCTCAGAAACTGTTCGACCACCCCAACACCTCGTCTGAAGCCATACTGAGCTACAGATAAGATGTTCTTTTCTTCTACCCATTGCTCTAGCCTGGCCAACAGCATTCTTGCCATTACTTTAGAAGAAGAGCCAAGCAAAGATATTGATACAGAAAAGGGGGTGGTGATGAACAGAGTGTCTGAATTAAGCAGACCACTCTTACCTAGTCCACTGCACCATCCCAGCTCAGAACCTGTCTATATGCAAATCAGTCTGTCCCTGGCCCAGTGCATCATGGGAACAGGGCAGACTAAACTACCAAGCCAATTCTTCACCAGAAAGGAGACAAGCTACCGGGGACCGGTTTCTGGCATTTCAGCCGTCTTCGGCCCGGCTTGCTTGAATCCTGATGGTGCAGTGAGAAAGGGACTCATGTCTGAGTATACCCTGCCACACCTATTGTGTCCAAAAACGATACAGAAAAGGGGGTGGTGATGAACAGAGTGTCTGAATTAAGCAGACCCCTCTTACCCAGTCCAAAGATCAGGGCTTGATCCATCACCATTATTTATCTCACTGCACCATCCCAGCTCAGAACCTGGCTATATGCAAATCAGTCTGTCCCTGGCCCAGTGCATCATGGGGGCAGACTAAACTACCAAGCCAATTCTTCACCAGAAAGGAGACAAGCTACCGGGGGTCCTGATGGTGCAGTGAGAAAGGGATTCATGTCTGAGTATACCCTGCCACACCTATAGTGTTCACCATAAGCGTGGAAGGGTATACTCAGATGTGAGTCCCTAGCTCATTGCACCATCAGGATTCAAACAAGCCGGGCCGAAGACAGCTGAAATGCCAGAAACTGGTCCCCGGTAGCTTGTTTCCTTCCCAGTATAAGAATTGGCTTGGTAGTTTGGTCTGCCCTGTTCCCATGATGCACTGGGCCAGGGTCAGACTAATTTGCATATAGCCAAGTTCTGGCTCTGAAGTCCAGTAAAGAGGTTCCCGCAAAGCGGGAGCTGCGAGCACCTTTATGCACCTCCGGGTGCGAGAGAATGGCGGCAGCGCCTCTTGGCGCGGTAATCAGGCAAAGCAGCGTGGGCTCTAAAGTCCAGTAAATATACTCACATAGAGATCTATATGCTAGTCAATCTTTTCTAAGTCTACACATATACTTTATGCACAGTAGCACTAGGGTTTCCTTACTCTTCATTTTCTTTTGAGAATCCCTTTTTTCCTTGAACATGTTTAAATGCTTGGAAATATTGTGTAGCAAGTGGGAGAAGTAACATTTGAAAAACATGTTTCACTGTTGAGTAATCTCTTCATCTATGCCAACTCCGAAATTCCTTCCTATTCCCACTCTGGAAACAAATTTACTCCACCTCTTGTGAGAAGTGAATCTTAAATTGTTCCCCGGGTGGAAATTGGCAGAGAAAGTGTTTGTGGACAGTTACAAACTCACAAGTTTGCTGGCACACATATACTTTGTAAGGCAATAAAGCCCTTAAAATGTCTCTACATACCCACATAAAAATATTTATTCACATAGATATCTGTATGTTTTTTAATCTTTTTCCAAGTGTACACATGTACTTTGTGCGCATTAGCACTTTGTCTTTCTTTGAATTGAGATAAATGTATGCCATATAGACCAGGCCATTACATAGCCATAATTGTGATGGATAGGTGCACATATTTCCAAGATAAAATACAATGTAGTTCTCTTTGAGTTACACATTTGTAATATAGTGCTTAATCTGATAGACGCTTACTGTTAAAGAAATAATGATAATATGGTACTCTTAATTATGGATAAATTAACATGAACTTTTTCAATACAACATGACGTGAGCATCGATAACACCATCAAGACTAAGCATGGGCGCAAAATCTGTTCCGCTCGCGGTTTTTTGGCAAATTCGCGATCCGCGTATTCCCTTGAATTTGCCGAAAATCCGCGAGCGGAACGGATCCGGGGGGCAAAAGTTCAAGCTTCAAGCTTGTAACTATTTTAGAACGGCGCCGGCAAGCTGCCAGCACCATTCTAAAATAGTTACTAAGTTAGCTTCAACAGGAAGCACTAATAGATAAAATGCAGGTGCTCGAGCACGTGCTTTATTTTATCTAATAGGACAGGAGTGGGGCAGAAGGTCACAGAGTGGGGCAGAGGGCAGAAGGGCACAGCAACAAGTGGGGCAGAGGGCAGCAGGGCACAACAACAAGTGGGGCAGAGGGCAAAAGGGCACAACAACGAGTGGGGCGGAGGGCAGAATGGCACAAGAACGAGTGGGGCAGAGGGCAGAAGGGCGCATCGCGGTCTCGCACAAAAAAAACCCCAGCGAACACGCAAAGCGCCCCGCGAACACGCCAAGCGCCCCGCGAACACGCAAAAATAAAAAAATCCGCAAATTCGTGAATTTTGCGGATCGCGAATTCGCAAATCCGCGGATCGCGAATTCGCAAAATTTGCCCATCAAGACCATGCGCACAATCCACTCAGGCTCTCCGTCAGACCCATTCCCGCACCACGTCTTCAACAGAGCAAGCAGCTCCATTGAACCCCACCTGCGCAACGTCATCAATCTCTCCCTCGAGACCGCGACCTTCCCAGAGATCTGGAAACACGCCGGGATCAACGACCTAATCAAACAAGCATTTGCAATGCAATAGGTCTCGCATTAGGAAAGTTTGAGCTATTGGTATTGTAAATGACAAATTTTGTATTTATGTGTTGGTTTTGAAAATAGCTAAATTAATAGCTTTGTCATTTACAATGCCAATAGTTTTAGCTTTCGCAAATGTGACACCTATAGCATTTGTAATGCAATATGTGTTGTATTTACGTGACTTAGATGTATTGAAATTACAAATAACGAAGGCATTTTTTTAATAATTAATACTTAAATAAAAGTTATTGTAATGTATAATGGCAATAGCTTAAACTTTTGTAAAAAACTTTTGTGAAGAATATGTTTGTGACATTTGTAACATTTGTAATAAAGCTTGAAACATTGAGAGAACATATTTGAACCAGTTGTTGTTGAATGGTTGCACAGATTGATGCTGTGGTGGCGCTGAGTGATGTTGTGGTGGCGACAAGTGATGCTGTGGCGTTCAGTGATGCTGTGGTAGCGCATAGTGATGTTGTGGTGCCCCTGAGTGATGCAGTGGTGCCCTGGAGTGATGCTGTTGTTGTGCGATAGATAGTTAGAGTGAGGGTGATAGATAGCTAGAGGGAGGAGGAAAGATAGATAGAGTGAGGGCGATAGATAGATAGAGGGAGGGCAATAGATAAAGGGAGGGAGGGCAATAGATAGAAGAAGGGAGGGCGATAGAGGGAGGGCGATAGATAGATAGATAGATAGAGGAAGGGTGATAGATAGAGTGAGGGAGGGCGATAGAGTGAGAGCGATAGATAGATAGATAGGCAGATAGATAGAGTGAGGGCGATAGATAGATGTTTTATATAGCTCGAACTGGGCGATGGATAGAGTGAGGGTGATAGATGGAGTGAGGGCGATAGATAGAGTGAGGGTGATAGATAGATGTTTTATATAGCGCGAACTGGGCGATGGATAGAGTGAGGGTGATATATAGAGTGAGGGCGATTGATAGAGAGAGTGAGGGCGATAGATAGATAGACAGATAGATAGATAGATAGATAGATAGATAGATAGATAGATAGATAGATAGATAGATAGATAGATAGATAGATAGATAGATAGATAGATAGATAGATAGATAGATAGATAGATAGATAGATAGATAGATAGATAGATAGATAGATAGATAGATAGATAGATAGATAGAGTGAGGGCGATAGATAGAGTGAGGGCGATAGATAGAGTGAGGGCGATAGATAGATAGAGTGAAGGCGATAGATAGATAGAGTGAGGGCAACAGATAGATAGTGAGGGCAATAGATAGAGTGAGGGTGATAGATAGAGTGAGGGTGATTGATAGATAGATAGATAGAGTGAGGGCGATAGAGTGAGGGAGATAGATAGATAGAGTGAGGGCGATAGAGTGAGGGAAATAGACAGATAGATAGATAGATAGAGGGGGATGTAGAGAGAGGGGTGTAGAGAGAGAGTGGGGTGTAGAGAGAGAGGGGTGTAGAGAGAGTGGGGTGTAGAGAGAGGGGTGTAGAAAGAGTGGGGTGCAGAGAGAGTGGGGTGCAGAGAGAGTGGGGTGCAGAGAGAGTGGGGTGCAGAGAGAGTGGGGTGCAGATAGAGTGGGGTGCAGAAAGAGTGGGGTGCAGAGAGAGGGCTGTAGAGAGAGGAGTGTAGAGAGAGGGGTGCAGAGAGAGGGGTGTAGAGAAAGGGGTGTAGAGAGAGGGGTGTAGAAAGAGAGGGGTGTAGAGAGAGAGGGGTGTAGAGAGAGAGGGGTGTAGAGAGAGAGGGTTCTAGAGAGAGACGGGTGTAGAGAGAGAGGGGTGTAGAGAGAGAGGGGTGTAGAGAGAAAGGGGTGTAGAGAGAGGGGGCAGAGTGAGGGGGTAGAGAGAGAGGGGGTGTAGAGAGAAAAGGGTGTAGAGAGAGAGGGGTAGAGAGAGAGGGGTGTAGAGAGAGAGAGGGGTGTTGAAAGAGAGAGGGGTGTAAAGAGAGAGGGTGTAAAGAGAGGGGTGTAGAGAGAGGGTTGTAGAGAGCTGTGCCCCTGGGGGTCAATTTGACACTAAGAAGGGTGCTAACGGTGGGTCAGGGGGAGGGGGGCATTCAAAGGTTATGGAGCAGACACAAGGGCACAAATCTCATTCAGTGGGTCCTGTGGGTCAATGTGACACTAAGAAGGTTGCTAACGGTGGGCCCTGGGGGTCAATGACACACTAAGAAGGTTGCTAACAGTGGGTCATGGGGGGGCGGGGTATTCAAAGGATAGAAGACATCCTTATAAAAGCGATAAAAATAGCACGTATCACTGGTGTCAATTTATATTTAAATCAAGATAAGGAAAACTGACAAGTGTGTAATATGTCCCGTGTTCAGTTTGCACACCTAATCATTAACAATAATAATACGTGTAGTGCTTGCTCTCATAACGCTACTAGTAGTAGCGGTCACTGTTGCCCAAAATAATGGTACTTCTTTTATAGGCTAGAGGGAGAGGAAAGGCAGAGCAAGAGTAGGGAGGATACATATGAACCCAAGACGTGCAGGTTGCACACTGATTTCAGTAGTGAGCTCTTAACTCACTGAGCTAGATTCTGAGCCATTGGGCTTCCCTGCTCCATCATTTGAAGCAAGTTGTCCTGGATGCTTTCCAGATTTGCACCGCCTGTAACTACTGCATGAATAGGGATGCTGCTCGTCCCTTTCAAGCTGCTTGCACTTGTTTTAAACACTTTACGTTCGTATGAGCTGATTTGCACGGTCCGTACCATTCGTCCGCCCTATAAATGAATTCGGTATTTTACCACCCAATGGGATTGGGTGGTAAAATACCGACTCTTAAGGGCCTGTGGCACTGTAAACTGTGCCACCGACATTTGTTATTACAGAATCGGTATATTTACCGATTCGGCAATTTACCGAATCGGTAATGTTACAGAAACTTTAAATATAGCGATTCTGTAATTTTCAGCCCCCTACATCTGAAAACCCTAATACCGGTCGGAAACGGACTAAATCTGCCGCTTCCGACCGGTATTAGGGCTCCTACATCTGGCCCTAGGTGTCCTAGCGCATATACAGACAAACATACAGAAATAATGAGTGCGTGCAATAATAGCACATTAAAGGTAAACGGTTGGCTTTGCCGACAAAGAGAAGCACTGTCACGCTGTTCCCCTCCCAACTTCCAGTGACTGGCGAGTTAAGAGATGAAGGGGAGGTGGAGGGCATTGACTAATGGCAGCAACGGGTGAGGAAACTGTGGAAATGACAAGGGGACGAGGGGAGGAATGCCAGACGGGTGCAAGGGAAGCGGCCAACAGCGAAGAGAAAGAGACGTGCAGTAATAAGCGCTCTGACATCTTCGGGTGAAGTCTGCGCTATATAAAAACACATAAAATAAATAAATAAAAGGAAGGTAGTGATTCCTAATGGTGAGTGTAGGAGGGAGCCTTGTGACAGATGTTGAGAGCCTTAAAAAGCTGAATTGATATGGGTAAGCAAAGATTTGAGTGAAAATGTATTTAAGAGTACGTGCGGGAGGGAATGAGAGTGCCCTGTGTGCGTGCTGTGGCGGGGTGGGCGGGGGAGCTGCAGTCTTTGAAGTCTGATGCCTAGGCACAGACAAATGGTGGTGCGCGATGTGCACGAGGGGGGCGGGGAGCGGCAGCCTTTGATGTCTGATGCCGAGGCACAGACAAATGGTGGTGTGTTATGTGGCTGGCGTGCACGCGCCTGTCTCACATGAACTGTATGGGATCCGCAGCCATTTTGGTAGACTTTTCTTTTCCACTTACTATAATTCTCGCCAGCAATGCGCAAGCGCATTGGCAGGCGAGACCTAAAAACCTAAGGCAGACCCAAGAGACCTCAAGAACTTCCGGCCCATTTCTCTGCTCCCCTTCCCAGCCAAGGTCATCGAGAAAGCCGTCAACAGGCAGCTAACCCGATACCTCGAAGAAAACAGAATCCCCACCCTTCCCAGTAAGTGTTCTGCAGCAACCACAGCACAGAGACTGCCCTCATCGCTGCCACCGACGACATTAGGACCCTGCTGGACAATGGCGAGACCGCAGCACTCATCCTCCTAGACCTTTCTGCCGCTTTGACACCATCTGCCATCGCACACTACGCGCACGCCTCGACGCCGCAGGGGTCCGAGACAAGGCTCTGGATTGGATCACCTCCTTCCTCTCCGGCAGAACCCAGAGCGTCCCCCTCCCCCCATTCCGTTCCAAAGCCTCCGAGATCATCTGCAGTGTACCCCAGGGATCCTCCCTCAGCCCGACGCTGTTCAACATTTACATGGTCCCGCTCGCACACGTAGCCCGACAGCACAACCTCAACATAATCTCCTACGCCGATGACACTCAGCTGATCCTCTCCCTCACCAAGGACCCCATCACCGCCAAAGCCAACCTCCACGAAGGAATGAAGGCCGTCGCCGACTGGATGAAGACCAGCCATCTGAAGCTGAACTCGGACAAGACGGAGGTCCTCCTCCTCAGCTCCAACTCTTCAGCCTGGGACGACTCCTGGTGGTTGACGGCACTGGGGGCAGCCCCGACACCCACCGACCACGCACGCAAGCTGGGAATCATCCTCGACTCAACGCTCTCTATGACTAAGCAAGTCAACGCTGTCTCCTCCTCCTGCTTCAACATTGTCTGCATGCTCCGCAAGATCTACGGATGGATCCCGACAGATGCAAGAAAGACAGTCACCCAGGCCCTCGTCAGCAGCAGACTCGACTAAAGAAACGCACTCTACACGTGAGCCCCGACCAAGCTCAACAAACGACTACGATGTATTCAAAATGCTTCGGCACGAATGATCCTTGATGTACCACGCCACGGTCACATCACCCCCCACCTGAGAAACCTGCACTGGCTCCCGGTCAACAAGAGGATATCCTTCAAGCTCCTCATCCACACACACAAGGCACTCCACAAGACCGGCCCAGCCTACCTCAACAGACAGCTCTCCTTCTACTTCCTTAACCACCAGCTCCGCTCTGCTGACCTCTCACTCGCCACCGTCCCGCACATCCAAAGAACAACCACCGGTGAGAGATCCTTCTCCCACCTCGCCGCCAAGACATGGAATACCCTCCCACCGAACCTACGACAGACGCAAGACCTGCTGACCTTCAGGAGGGTACTCAAGACCTGGCTGTTTGATCAGTAGCGCCCCCCCAGCGCCTTCAGACCCTCACAGGTATGTAGTGCGCTTGACAAATGATTGATTGATTGATTGATTGATGTGACTCTGTGATAGAAGAAGCACACATGTCCAAAATACACCAAAATGTGGTCCTCATTGTGTTGGATAAAAACACACAATTGTGACACACATCTTTATACAATCCTCATTGTGATGGGAAAAACACCAATCTCTGTAATAGGCAGCATAATATTTCTTGTGACAGATAAAGGCATACAAACCTGTTGTACACAATTTAATATGGTTCTTAGTTACACCACTGCCTATAGGACCGTAGGTCACATTTAAATAGGAGCTATTGTAAAGCACCAAAGAGCACAATCTTGTGACACACAGTATGAAATGGTTTTCAGTGTCCAGAACAAACGTTCATATGCTTGAAACATATAAAGTTGTGGCAGTGTGTATTACATGTTTAAAATGGCAACACAAAACTGTAACATGCGTCATGATGTGCTCCTTTTTGCAATGGATAAAAGCTCACATGCTATACACGTGGTCACATGAATTGCATAACACAATGCAGTCTTCATTGTGATGGATGAAAATATGTGTGAGATATTGTTTTCAGAGTGAGGTGTTATAGCGCAGAATTAAAACACGCACTGTGATGTAATTCATATTCATTGACAACAGAGGGGACCAGTCTCTCACAGGAATACACATGCAATGAGGAACAGGTTTGTTTCTATTAGGTATCTTAAGACATCAGGTGCTCGATGCACATGATGAACTCAAATGAATTTGTAACTGTGTCACAAGGTCGAGGATGACTTATTGGAGGAGATTCCATACTCCCCGGTGACTATGGTGAATGAGGCACTCTTCCTCTGTGTGCAGGATTTTTCTCCGGTCTGTCCCTTTAAGGAACAGGACTCTGACACCCAGGAAGAAGGTGGTCAGCAAGTCCGGAAGACGTCTCTGCCCCCTGACCAATGGGGAGAGAGAGCCCCGCTGATGAAAGCGGAAATGGATGTTGGAACGGATGCTGAGGAAGAAGTGAGACCTAAAGAACGCGGAGAGAGCCAGGTGAACCAGAGCGCGTGATGGAGAAATGGGACCTCATCGCCTGCAACAAGTGGGGAGGTAACCCCTGCAGAGGAGGAGTCGCCAGGAGGCCAACCGTTTCACGCTTCGCTCTGCCACGCTCTAGGAGGAATGTGGCTGAACAAGGTACAGTCCGGCTGCGGGCTGCTCACGGGCACTGGGCTGGAAGGCACCAAAGTAAGTAGAGGACACACCTCTGCTAAACCGGTGGGTTAACCGGACTACACTTGGTGGTGGTGGCTTCTTTGAGTGTGGTGATACTCCCTGCACTGGCCCTCTACACTTCTACATATTGTCGATGTTCCGACGTTCACCAGTGGTTTTCTGACCGAGGAACATACGAGTCCATGACTGACCTGGTGGCCTCATAAGAGGAAGAACAGAAGCAGTATTCATACCTAACCTCTACTAGCTGTGTAAACAGACGAACTCGGACGTGAAAAATAAAAACATATTCAAACCATACCTAATAAAAGGGATAAAAGAATAAAGTTGCACGTTGATTCCTTCCGGGGCTTAACCCCTTCCTTGACGACCCGGTGACAAAAATATAATGTAATATAATCCTATTTGTGATTGAAAGAAGTTTATTCTTGGCAACAGTAGTTTAGATATTAGCACATCTCTGCAACAGGCCTAGTGGTGTCGTCCTTGCAGTGCTAGGAAAAAGCTCTGATATGTAACACACAACAACATACAATCCTCGTTGCGATGGATAAAAACAAACAATTGTGATGCACACCAAGACTTGATTCAAAGTATAATAGTAGCTCACTTATATAACTCCCCAAAACACCTGTAACATTCCAAGCTATGGTCATTGTGCCGGGTATGAGCAATCCACTGGAAAGATTGTGATTGTGACCCTGCTGTGATTCATGTAGACAAACACCTTTATACCCCTTCATCATTGGCTCAATTCCCAAAACCAAGTGCTTTGTTTAGTATCATCATTTTGGATTACAGAGCAAGCTGCTTTTTAATTCACAAAGGTTGTCTTGTTGACTATTAGCTTATAGCTACAGAGGATATATTTCAAGGAGTAGGCTTCATTTTCATTTGAGAATTCCATTTTCCCTTGAACAAGTTTACATGCTTACATTTCTGAAAATATTACAAAGCAAGTAGAAGTAATAACATTTGAAAAACATTTTCCCCTGTCAAGTAATCCCTTCAGCTATGCCATCTACAATTTTTAGTCTGATTCCTTTCACTTTCCATCCTGGAAACAGATTTAATCCGGCACTTGTAGAAGTGAATCTCAGATTGTTCCCTGGGTGGGAATGGGCTGAAGAATTGTTTGGGGACAGTTACAAAGTAACACATTTGGAGGCACACAACTAGTTTGCAGAGCAACAAAGCCCTGTGAAGATCACTTTCCACACACACAAAAATGTTTGCTCACATTCAATAGTCATCTTTTTCCAAGTGTACATATATGCTTGTTCACATTAGCCTCTGTGCTTTTTTGTGATGGATCGTTCGATGGATGATGCATGTCCTATGGACCAGGCTGTATAGAGCCGTCATTGTGATGGATAAGTGCATGCATTTCCAAAGTACAATACAATATAGTTTTTTTTGTTACTCAAGGTCATACACTTTACTAATACACAGCATAATGTTATACATGCTTTCTGTTAAAGGAATAGGTGATAACACTAATTCACATTAATGTGGTACTTTTAATGATGGCTAAATTAACATGAACTTTTTCAATACAATATGATGTCACTCTGTGATGGAAGAAGCACACTTGTCTAAAATGCACCAAAATGTGTCCTCATTGTGTTGGATAAAAACACACAGTTGTGACACACATCTTGATACGGTCCTCATTGTGATGGATAAAAACACTAACCTCTGTAATAGGCAGCATATTATTTCCTGTGGCAGATAAAGGCACACAACATTAGCCCTTGGGATTTTTTGTGATGGTGATAAATTCATGTCCTACGGACCAGGCCTGCATAGAGCAGTCAGTGTGATGGTAAAATGCATTAATTTCCAAGATAAAATACAATATAGTTTTCTGAGTTACCTAAGATCATACACATGACAACTAAACAGCATATTGTTAAAGCATCTTACTGTTAAAGGAGCTTTCTGTTAAAGGAATATGCGAAAACACTGAATCACATTAATGTGGTATTTTTAATGATAGCTACATTATCATGAATTTGCGCAATGCAACATGATATTTCTCTGTGATAGAAGCACACATGGCTAAAATGCCCCAAAATATGGTCCTCATTGCATTGGATAAAAACATGCAATTGTGACACATCTTGATAAGGTCCTCATTATGATGGATAAAAACACCAACCTCTCTAATAGGCAGCATATTTCCTCTGGCAGATAAAGACATTCAAACCTGTCTCACACAATTTAATATGGTCCTCAGTTTAACCCTTATGGTGCACATAGGAGCATAATCTCAATATCTCAACACAATTCTGTAACATGCGTCATGATGTGCCCTTTTTTGCAATACATAAAAACTCATATGCTATACACATGGTCCCATGAATATTCGCCTACCACGATATAGTCCTCATTCTGATGCATAAAAACATGCATGTGATTTTTTTCTTTCAGAGTGCAGTGTAATAGCACACAGAGTTAAAACATGCAGTGTGATGCTGTTATGAGTTTGATGGACTACTCTTCATAAACAATTCATATTTACTGACACCAGAGGGGAACAGTCTCTCACTGGAATGCAGTCTTAATGAGGAACAGGTCTGTGTCTATGAAGTATCTTAAGGCAGCCTTATGATCGTATGCAAGCACATCACAAATTCTCTGCACTGAATTACAAATGAAGAGGTAAACCATCAGGCAGTTTTAGTGCACCTCATGATATTGCCCTCTTGGTGATGGTTAACCCCTTCCATGCTCATGACGAACCCCAGCCGTCATGCACTACGGTGCTCGTGTGCTGATGACGGCTGGGGTTCGTCACGGCCCGCCCCTGTTCGTGCTGTTTACAGCACACCAGGGGAATCGCGGCCGCATCGAAGGGGTTAAAGCAGGCACATCTTTGTAAAACAGTGCATGAGATTGTCCTCTGTTATACATAGATACTGTCTCATATTACTAACAGAATTCATGATGTGCTACTTAATGTGATGTATCAAGGCAAACAATCTTGTAACACTTAAAGGCATCTAGTGATCATTGTACTTAATAAACCCACATTAATTTGTAATATACAATGTAATATAATCCTATATGTGATGGAAAGAAGTTCATTCTTGGTAACAGTAGTTTAGATAATAGCACAACTCTGCAACAGGCCTAGTGGTGTCGTCCTCGCAGTGCTAGGAAAAAGCTCAGATATGTAACACACAGTATCATACGGTCCTTGTTGCGATGGATAAAAACAAGCAATTGTGATGCACACCAACACTTGATTCAAAGTATAATAGTAGCTTACTTATATAACACCCCAAAACACCTGTAACATTCCAAGCTATGGTCATTGTGCAGGGTATGAGCAAAGCACTGGAAAGATTGTGATTGTGACCCTGCTGTGATTCATGTAGACAAACAGCTTCATACCCTTTAATCATTGGCTCTATTCCCAACACCAAGTGCTTCGTTTATTATCATCATTTTGGATACAGAGCAAGCTGCTTTTTAATTCACAAAAGTTGTCTTGTTGACTGTTAGCTTATAGCTAAGGAGGATGTATTTCAAGGAGTAGCCTTCATTTTCTTTTGAGAATTCCATTTTCCTTTGAACACGTTTACATGCTTACATTTCTGGAAATATTACAAAGCAAGTAGAAGTAATAACATTTGAAAAACATTTTCCCCTGTCAAGTAATCCCTTCACCTATGCCATCTCCAATTTTTAGTCTGATTCCTTTCACTTTCCATCCTGGAAACCGATTTAATCCGGCACTTGTTAGAAGTGAATCTGAGATTGTTCCCTGGGTGGGAATAGGCTCAAGAATTGTTTGTGGACAGTTACAAAGGAACACATTTGGAGGCACACAAATACTTTACAGAGCAACAAAGCCCTATGGAGATCACTATCCACACACAAAAAATGTTTGCTCATATTCAATAGTCATCTTTTTCCAAGTGTACATATGTACTTGTGCACATTAGCCTCTGTGCTTTTTTGTGATTGATTGTTCGATGGATGATGCATGTCCTATGGACCAGGCTGTATAGGGCCATCATTGTGAGTGATAAGTGCACGCATTTCCAAAGTACAATACAATATACTTTTTTTTAGTTACTCAAGTCATACACTTTATTAATACACAGCATAATATTATAGATGTTTTCTGTTAAAGGAATAAGTGATAACAATAATTCACATTAATGTGGTACTTTCAATGATGGCTAAATTAACATGAACTTGTTCAATACATTATGATGTTACTCTGTGATGGAAGAAGCACACGTGTCTAAAATGCACCAAAATGTGTCCTCATTGTGTTTGATAAAAATACACAGTTGTGACACACATCTTGATATGGTCCTCATTGCAATGGATAAAAGTACTAACCTCTGTAATAGGCAGCATAATATTCCCTGTGGCAGATAAAGGCACACAACATTAACCCTTGGGATTTTTTGTGATGTAGATAAATTCATGTCCTATGAACCAGGTCTGCATAGAGCCGTCAGTGTGATGGAAAAGTGCATTCATTTCCAAGATGAAATACAATATAGTTTTTTGAGTTACCTAAGATCATACACACTGCAACTAAACAGCATATTGTTAAACCATCTTACTGTTAAAGGAGCTTTCTGTTAAAGGAATATGCGAAAACACAAAATCACATTAATGTTGTATTTTTAATGATAGCTACATTATCATGAACTTGCTCAATGCAACATGATATTCCTCTGTGATACAAGAAGCACACATGCCTAAAATGCCCCAAAATATGGTCCTCATTGCGTTGGATAAAAACATACAATTGTGACACACATCTTGATATGGTCCTCATTGTGATGGATAAAAACACAACCTCTCCAATAGGCAGCATATTTCCTCTGGCAGACAAATGCACACAAACCTGTCTCACACAATGTAATATGATCCTCAGTTTAACCTATAAAGTGCACATAGGAGCATAATCCCCATATATATAGGAGCAATTGCAAAGCATAAAGGAGCACAATGTTGTGACACACAATATGAAGTTGTTTTTAGTGTCCTGAACAGATGTTCATATGATTGATACACTTATAAAGTTGTGGCAGGGTCTATAATATGTTAAAAATCTCAATACAATTCTGTAACATGCGCCATGATGTGCCCTTTTTTGCATTACATAAAAGCTTACACGCTATACACATGGTCACATGAATTGCCTACCACAATGTAGTCGTCATTCTGATGGATAACAACACTGTTGTGTTTTTGTTTTAGAGTGCAGTGTAATAGCACACCGAGTTAAAAACATGCAGTGTGATGCTGTAATGAGTTTGATGAACTACAGTTCTTAAACAATTCATATTTATTGACACCAGGGAGGACCAGTCTCTCACTGGAATGCAGTCTTAATGAGGAACAGGTCTGTTTCTATGAAGTATCTTAAGGCAGCCTTATGATGCTAGGCAAGCACATCACATATTCTCTGCAATGAATTACAAATGAAGAGGTAAATCAACATGCAGTTTTAGTGCACTGCATGATATTGCCCCACTGGTGATAGTTAAGCATGCACATCTTTGTAAAACACTGTATGAGATTGTCTTTTGTTATACATAGATATTGTCTCATATTACTAACAGACAGCATGATGTGCTCCTTAATGTGATGTATTAAGGCAAACAATCGTGTAACACTTCAAGGCATCTAGTGATCATTGCACTTAATAAACCCAAATTAATTTATAACATACAATGTAGTATAATTCTATTTTTGATGGAAATAATTTCATTCTTGGTAACAATAGTTTAGATAATAGCACAACTCTGCAACAGGCCTAGTGGTGTCGTCCTCGCAGTGCTAGGAAAAAGCTCAGATATGTAACAGACAGTATCATACGGTCCTCGTTGCGATGGATAAAAACAAGCAATTGTGATGCACACCAACACTTGATTCAAAGTATAATAGTAGCTCACTTATATAACACCCCAAAACACCCGTAACATTCCAAGCTATGGTCATTGTGCAGGGAATGAGCAAAGCACTGGAAAGATTGTAATTGTGACCCTGCTGTGATTCATGTCGACAAACAGCTTCATACCCTTTAATCATTGGCTCTGATCCCAACACCAAGTGCTTCGTTTATTATCATCATTTTGGATACAGAACAAGCTGCTTTTTAATTCACAAAGGTTGTCTTGTTGACTGTTAGCTTATAGCTAAGGAGGATGTATTTCAAGGAGTAGCCTTCATTTTCTTTTGAGAATTCCATTTTCCTTTGAACACGTTTACATGCTTACATTTCTGGAAATATTACAAAGCAAGTAGAAGTAATAACATTTGAAAAACATTTTCCCCTGTCAAGTAATCCCTTCACCTATGCCATCTCCAATTTTTAGTCTGATTCCTTTCACTTTCCATCGTGGAAACAGATTTAATCCGGCACTTGTTAGAAGTGAATCTCAGATTGTTCCCTGGGTGGGAATAGGCTCAAGAATTGTTTGTGGACAGTTACAAAGGAACACATTTGGAGGCACACAAATTCTTTACAGAGCAACAAAGCCCTATGAAGATCACTATCCACACAAAAAAAATGTTTGCTCACATTCAATAGTCATCTTTTTCCAAGTGTACATATGTACTTGTGCACATTAGCCTCTGTGCTTTTTAGTGATTGATTGTTCGATGGATGATGCATGTCCTATGGACCAGGCTGTATAGGGCCGTCATTGTGAGTGATAAGTGCACGCATTTCCAAGGTACAATACAATATACTTTTTTTTAGTTACTCAAGTCATACACTTTATTAATACACAGCATAATATTATAGATGCTTTCTGTTAAAGGAATAAGTGATAACAATAATTCACATTAATGTGGTACTTTCAATGATGGCTAAATTAACATGAACTTGTTCAATACAATTTGATGTTACTCCGTGATGGAAGAAGCACACGTGTCTAAAATGCACCAAAATGTGTCCTCATTGTGTTTGATAAAAATACACAGTTGTGACACACATCTTGATATGGTCCTCATTGCAATGGATAAAAGCACTAACCTCTGTAATAGGCAGCATAATATTTCCTGTGGCAAATAAAGGCACACAACATTAACCCTTGGGATTTTTTGTGATGTAGATAAATTCATGTCCTATGAACCAGGTCTGCATAGAGCCGTCAGTGTGATGGAAAAGTGCATTAATTTCCAAGATGAAATACAATATAGTTTTTTGAGTTACCTAAGATCATACACACTACAACTAAACAGCATATTGTTAAACCATCTTACTGTTAAAGGAGCTTTCTGTTAAAGGAATATGCGAAAACACAAAATCACATTAATGTTGTATTTTTAATGATAGCTACATTATCATGAACTTGCTCAATGCAACATGATATTCCTCTGTGATACAAGAAGCACACATGCCTAAAATGCCCCAAAATATGGTCCTCATTGCGTTGGATAAAAACATACAATTGTGACACACATCTTGATATGGTCCTCATTGTGATGGATAAAAACACCAACCTCTCCAATAGGCAGCATATTTCCTCTGGCAGACAAATGCACACAAACCTGTCTCACACAATGTAATATGATCCTCATTTAACCTATAAAGTGCACATAGGAGCATAATCCCCATATATATAGGAGCAATTGCAAAGCATAAATAATAATAATAATAATAATAATAATAATAATAATAATAATAATAATAATAATAATAATAATAATAATAATAATAATAATAATAATAAAGGGGCTTATAAAGCACTTGGTGACGCCATCCCGGCGTGTCCCCGCGCTATGGAGAGAGAGGCAGAAAGGCAATGACCGGTCTACTGGGTGAACAAATGTGTTTTTAGAAGCTTCCTAAATATAGTTTCAGTCTTGGTCAGTCTAATTGCAGAAGGAAGAGTGTTCCATTGGTTGGCTGCTAACACTCAGAAGGAGCGTCCTCCCATTCTGGCCTTCTTTATACGAGGTACTTTCAAAAGACCCATGCCCATGGAGCGAAGTGCTCTGTTGGGCTGATAAGGGATGGCTAGGTCCATCAGATATTCAGGGGCTTTCAAAACGGTTATCCTATAGCAAATTAAAAGTGCTTTAAACAGGATCCTTTTTTTTATAGGAAGCCAATGAAGGGCAGATAGAGTGGGTTTAGATGCCGTTCTTTTGGGGAGTCTGAGAACCAGTTGTGCTGCCGTATTTTGTAACACCTGGAGCCGCCTTAGGTTCTTCTCAGTAGTCCCTAGTAGCAATACGTTAGCATAATCTATGCGGGAGGTGACTAATGCTTGGGTCATGGTGCGTCTAGCCTCCAGGGGCAGAAGGTCCAGCGTACGGTTTAAGGTCTTCATTATCCAAAAGCATTTCCCTGCAACTTTGTTAACGTGGTTCCCAAAAGAGAGTTTGGGATCCACCCAGACCCCCATGTTTTTTGCCTCCCTGCCAGGGATAGGTGTAGGGCCAAGGCAAGGAGGCCACCATTCCTGAGTCCAACTGGTATCCTTTCCCCCTATCACTAGAACCTCAGTTTTTGAGCCGTTGAGCTTCAGGCAGTGTTGGTTCATCCAGCCTGCAAGCTCCTGCATGCAGGCTTTGAAATTGGCCGCTGCTAAAGTGGGTGTCTGTGATAGGGAGATGAGCAGTTGAGTATCATCGGCATACAATACTAATTCTATGCCGTATGATTGGACCACATCTGCCAATGGGGCCATATACAGGTTGAACAGGGTGGGGCTCAGGGCAGAGCCCTGGGGCACCCCCTGTTCTAAGGCTATGCTATCTGCAAGAAACATGCCTCTCTGAACCTGGAAGCTGCGGTCAGATAGGAAGGCTTTAAGCCAACCCAGTGCCGCCTTGGTGACCCCAGCACTGCTCAGACACTGTAGCAAGATGGAATGGGCCACAGTGTCGAACGCAGCGCTGAGGTCCAGCATAATGAGAGCCATAGTATGACCTTCATCCGCTCCAATCCGCAGAGTCTCGGTCGCTCGCAAGAGGGCCGTCTCGGTCGAGTAGTTCTTCCGGAAGCCAGATTGGGAGCTGTGCAATGCTTTATTAGCTTCTAAGTGATCCATGAGCTGTGTATTGGCTATTTTTTCAGTCACTTTAGCAAGGAAAGGTAGGAGGGAAATCGGTCTTCAGTTCTCTAGAAGGTCCTGGCTTACATTAGGTTTCTTTTTTATTGGCAGCACTATAGCCTTCTTCCAGTCTCCCGGAAGGGAGGCCGAAGAAAACGATAGTTGGATGATGTGTCTAAAATAGGGCTCCAGTACTTCTAAACTAGCAGTCAGTACTTTAGGAGGGGCCGGATCTCGAGGGGAGCCCGATTTAACACCTTTGCATACATTTACCAATACATCAGGTGGCGGGACCACAAAGCTATGTAAACCTGACTCCGTGGGACTGACCTCTCTGTCTACCCTGAGATCATGGCTAGCGGTCAGGCTTCCAGAGAAATTTGCATAGATGTCCGAGATTTTTCCAAAGAAATATTTCGCGATACTATTGCAGGTTTCCACTGAGTCGCTAGAGGACCTATTATCATTTGAGAGTACAGAGATCTCCTTATAGATTTTAAAAAGCTCCTTAGAAGAGTTCTCTGCCTCATCAATCCGATTTTTATAATGGGCGGCTTTGGAGATGCGAACTTCTCTGTAATACTCCCTTTGCATTTTTTTATATTGTACCTTAATCATTGGGCAAAAATGAACACGCCATTCACGTTCCAGCTTTTTGCAGCCAGATTTGAGCGTTTGAAGTTCAGGAGTATACCACGAAGTAGTTTTCCTCGTGTTTTTGGGGTTACTCCCATTACGAATAGGAGCGGTTTTATCAAGGGCTCCTAAAATGCGGGTCTGTAGGTGACTGTACGCAGTTTCACAGTCCATGCCTCCTATCGGACCGCCTATTGTGAGAAGTTCATTGAAGGTAGCCTGAGAAAAGGATTTCCATTTCTGCCGCGGGTACCGCTGCTCAGAAACTTTTTTTGAGTCATCCTCGGATGACTGAATGCAAAAAGGAATGACAAAATGATCGGACCAGGGGACCGGAAGCGGGATGGAGGATTGTACTCTGCAGTGATTTCCAAAGATGGGATCCAGGAGGTGCCCAAGTCTGTGAGTGGGGTCCTGATTTATGAGATCAAGCTGTAAGGAGTGGAGTTCGGACCTAATGTCGCTTGCCTCCCTATCCAAGGGGTCATCAAAATGGGCATTCATATCGCCGAGCACAAGAAAGCTCTTTTTCCTAATCGCATGGTGAGCGGTGACCTCCAACAGGTTAGCAATAAAGTCATACATCCTGCCCGGTGGTCTGTACACAAGGATGCCTGAAAGGGAGGTTTGCGGTCCCATGTGTATAGTAAAAACACCGGCTTCACAGTGATCAATATTCAAAGGCAGTAGGGTGCATTGCATAGAAGTTTTTGTAGCAATAGCAATACCCCCTCCCCTGCCATCCTTCCTGTCTAATCTAGCAAGGGAGTAGCCAGGGGGCATGGCCTCTATGATGTCAGGATCAGAGAGTTCTCCCAACCACGTCTCGGTAAAAAAAAGCATATCAAATTCCTCGTCCTCGAGAAGATGATAGATTTGAATACTGTGTTTACCGAGAGAGCGGCAGTTAATCAGTCCTGCCTTGGCCTGCTTATTTGCGGGAGCCAACCAGGCTGGATTGGGGGGCTTAAATGAGCATAGAGGACAAGCATGTAATAATAGCGCCTCCATGGAGTGTACGCAGTTCAGAGGGACCTCAGGACAAAGAGCGAGCAGCTCCTCTCTATCATAGCGTAGCGTAGAGGAAGAAAAGAGACCAGAGTCCTTGGCCCCGCGCCCGTCATGTCGCGGACGGGCGCAGACGGGCTGGACTTTGGCTCGACTTCGGCGCGCTTCCGGCGAAGGAAAGGAGCACAATGTTGTGACACACAATATGAAGTTGTTTTTAGTGTCCTGAACAGATGTTCATATGATTGATACACTTATAAAGTTGTGGCAGGGTCTATAATATGTAAAAAATCTCAACACAATTCTGTAACATGCGCCATGATGTGCCCTTTTTTGCATTACATAAAAGCTTACACGCTATACACATGGTCACATGAATTGCCTACCACAATATAGTCGTCATTCTGATGGATAACAACACTGTTGTGTTTTTGTTTTAGAGTGCAGTGTAATAGCACACCGAGTTAAAAACATGCAGTGTGATGCTGTAATGAGTTTGATGGACTATAGTTCTTAAACAATTCATATTTATTGACACTAGGGAGGACCAGTCTCTCACTGGAATGCAGTCTTAATGAGGAACAGGTCTGTTTCTATGAAGTATCTTAAGGCAGCCTTATGATGCTAGGCAAGCACATCACATATTCTCTGCAATGAATTACAAATGAAGAGGTAAATCAACATGCAGTTTTAGTGCACTGCATGCTATTGCCCCACTGGTGATGGTTAAGCATGCACATCTTTGTAAAACTCTGTATGAGATTGTCTTTTGTTATACATAGATATTGTCTCATATTACTAACAGACAGCATGATGTGCTCCTTAATGTGATGTATCAAGGCAAACAATCGTGTAACACTTCAAGGCATCTAGTGATCATTGCACTTAATAAACCCATATTAATTTATAACATACAATGTAGTATAATTCTATTTGTGATGGAAATAATTTCATTCTTGGTAACAATAGCTTAGATAATAGCACAACTTTTCAACAGACCTAGTGGGGTGGTCCTCACAGTGATATACAAAAGCTCAGATATAAAACACACATCATATAGTCCTCGTTGTGATGGATACAAACAAACAATTGTGATGCACACCAAGACTCAATTCAAAGTATAATAGTAGCTCACTTATATAAAACCCCAAAACACCTATAACACTCCAAGCTATGGTCATTGTGCAGGGTATGAGCAAACCACTGGAAAGACTGTGATTGTGACCCTGCTGTGATTCATATAGACAAACACCTTTTATACTCCTTTATCATTTACTGGAGAAGCGTGGCGCAATGGTTAGAGCGGCAGACCCTGATGCAGAGGTCTGGCCCGGCACCAGGGTTCAATTCCTGCCTCAGCGGTTCTTGGACTCAATTTCCTCGGACCTGATAATTCTTGCCTCGGTGCCTAGTCTAATCATGGGTCCCACTCTGTGACTCTGGGCAATAGCTTGCTTAATCTCCACAACGGCCCCAGCAGCGCTTGGATGCCTGGCTTCACCTTGGGGGTGCCCAGGAGTAGACATTTCACAGGAATGCCGGGATGGGTTCCACAGCGGTATGAATACAGCGCTATGAGGCCTCTGGGTAGGAGTGTGCTATATAAATACTATACATTTACATTTACTCAATTCACTACACCAAGTGCTACATTTATTATAATTTTGGATTACATGAGCAAGCTGCTTTTTAATTCACAAAGGTTGCCTCGGGGACAGTTAGCATACAGCTACAGAGGATGTATTTCAAGGGGTAGTCTTCATTTTCTTTTGAGAATTCCATTTTCCCTTGAACAAGTTTGCATGCTTAGATTTTGGGAAATATTCTGAAGCAAGTAGAAGTAATAACATTTTAAAAACATTTTCCCCTATGGAATAATCTCTTCATCTATGCTATTTCCAATTTTTAGTCTGATTGCTTCCACTTCCAACCCTGGAAACAGATTTAATCTGGCACGTGTTAGGAGTGAATATCAGATTGTTCCCTGGGTTGGAATGGGCTGAAGAAATGTTTGTGGACAGTTACAAAGTAGCACATTTGCAGGCACACAAATACTTTGCAGAACAACAAGGCCCTCTGAAATTCACTAACCCCACACACAGAAGTATTTACTCACATTCACTAGTCATCTTTTGCAAGTGTAAATGTATACCGGTGCACATTAGCACCTGTGCTTTTTTATGATGGTCGATTGGCTGGATGGTGCATGTCCTAGGGACCAGGCCTGTATAGAGCCCTCATTGTGATGGATGAGTGCACACATTTCCAAGATACAATACAATATAGATTCTTTTAGTTACTTAAGATCATACACATTACTAATACACAGCATAATGTCATAGGAGTTTTCTGTTAAAGGAATATGTGATAACACTAATTCACATTAATGTCGTACTTTTAATGATGGCTAAATTAACATGAACTTGTTCAATTCAACATGATGCGACTGTGTGATAGAAGAAGCCCACTTGTCTAAACTTTACAAAAATGTGTCCTCATTGTGTTGGATAAAAACACACAGTTGTTATACACATCTTGATACAGTCCTCATTGTGATGGATAAAAACGCTTTACTAATACCCAACATAATGTTAAAGAAGCTTACTGTTAATGGAGCTTACTGCTAAAGGAATGTGCAATAAAACTAAATCACAATAATGTAGTACTTCTAATTAAGCTACATTAACATGAACTTGTTCAATATCACATGGTGTGTCTCTGTGATAGCAGAAGCACACATGTCTAAAATGAACCAAAGTGTGGTCCTCATTGTGTTGGATAAAAACACACAATTATGACACACATCTTGATACAGTCTTCATTGTGATAGATAAAAACGCCAACCTCTGTAATAGGCACCACAATATTACTTGTGGCAGATAAAGGTACACAAACCTGTCTCACACAATTTAACATGGTCCTCAGTGTGACCTATAAGTGCACATAGGAGCATAAGCCACCTTTATATAGGAGCAATTGTAAAGCATAAAAGAGCACCTTCGTGTGATACACAAAATATGAAATGGTTTTCAGTGTCCAGAAGAAAGGTTCATATGCTTGATACACATGTAAAGTTGTGGCAGTGTCTACTACATGTTAGAAACACAAAAGAAAACTGTAACATGTGCTTTGCTATGCTCCTTTTTGCAATGTATAAAACCTCACAATTTACACACATGGTCATCTGAATTGCATACCACAATGTAGTCCTCATTTTGATGGATAAAAACACGCAAGAGTTTTTTTTCATCAGAGTGTGGTGTAATATAACAGAGAGTTAAATCATGCACTGTGATGTCGTTATGAGTTTGATGGACTAAAAATCTTAAACAAATCATATTTAGCGACACCAGATAGGACGGACCAATCTCACATGAATACAGTTGTAATGAGGAATTGGTCTATGTCTATTAAGAATGCTACGGTAGCCTTGTTATTGTATGCCAGCACATCACAAAGTCTCTGCGATTAATTACAAATGAAGAAATAAACCAACATGCAGCTGTAGTGCACTGCATGATATTGCCCTCCTGGTGATATTTAAAACATGCACATCCATGTAAAACTATGTGAAATTACCTTCTATGATAAATAGACAATCTCTCATGTAGTAACAGATAGCATGATGTGCTCCTTAATGTGATGTATCAAAACAAGCGATCTTGAAACATGTCATGGCATCTAGTGCTCATTGCACCTGATAAACCCAAATTAATTTGTTACATACAATGAGATATTCCTATTTGTTATGGAAAGAAGTTAATTCTTGGTAACAGTACTTTAGGTACTAGCACACTTTTGCAACAGACCTAGTGGGGTGGTCATCACAGTGATAGGAAAAAGCTCAGTTGTGTAACACACAACATCATGTGGTCCTCATTATGATGGATAAAATCAAACTGCTGGGATGCACACCATGACTTGATCCAAAGTATGATAATAGTAGCTCACATATATAACATACCAACACACCTGTAAAAATCAAAGCTATGGTCATTTTACAGAGCAGGAGAAAACCACTGGCAAGATTGTGATTGTGACCCTGCTGGTTCTTTTTTTTTTAAGGTTTTCAAAGAAAGTTTTATTCGGCTGACGCGTTTCAACCAAACTGGTCTTTCTCAAAGCCAATACATACTTGGTGATTATACCATATCAACTATAAACACCAAGCTCACATATGAGTAAACATAGTGAAAAGACTTTGTTGGACCTTGTACGATGCCTAGAACCTTTGGAAGAAAGCCTGGCATTAATAGGTCTAGGCAGCGTAAATAAATTAACACAAGTGCATGATTTACCTTAGCCTTTCACATGATCACAAAATATATAGGGTCATCAAAAATATGTATAAATATTTATCTTAATAACAGATAAACATTTAAGTTCTACTAAGTTTCTAAACTTGCATAATTAATGAAAAGCACATACTCGACACGGGTACATTGAGAAACGCCACCCGAAAATAACAAATCCAATGCCTGTCATCCCGGCACACCATGCGCAGCCGCCACGCCGCCCCGCAACCATGACCCTGCTGTGATTCATGATGCTTTTTCAATAAAGGATTTAATAGCGCACAATGTTGCAATATGAAATGTGATATAATCATTTTAATGGACTAAACTATCAAAAACAACTCCTGCTTATCAGCACCTAAGAGGAACAATCTCTGTCAGGAGTGCACTCAGAATTGGATACAGTTCTGCCTCTATCAAGCATCTTAAGGCAGCCTTATGAAATTTTTGTGCAGTGTAATGCCGGCGGTGGGGATTGCGAGTCTTTCAATGAAGGGCTCAGCTCCTTCAATTATGTATAAGTTCCCGATCGAGTTCCTCCTCTGCTGCATCATGTCTCCCAGGTATGCCAACAATGCGGAAGTCATTGAAATACTTGTGTTCCCCGCCACTGGCATTACACTGCACAAAAATGTCAATGCATCACGGTTTCTGCCAGAAATCATTTGCTTCACATATTATTATTATTATTATTAATGATATTTCTAAAGCGTGAACAAAGGCCCATGGGCGTCTCGGCGCTAAGATATCTGTAATATTTAACCTGAAAGGGGGGAGCTGAGTCTAGTGATTAAAGAGCCAGGTCTTAAGTTGCTTATGAAAGGACCAGAGGGAAGGACTGGCTTTAATCAAATGGGGCAGCGTGTTCCACAATTTTGGAGCTGACACCAGGAATCTTCTGTCACCCCAGAAACAGTTTTGGTCCGAGGAACCACAAGATCAATTAGACTTGAAGAACGTAGTGTTCTGGACGGACAATAGGGAATCAGATTTTGGACAAGATATGCTGGTCCCATATTATGCAAGGCCTTGTACACAATACAGAGAGTTTTGAATTTTATTCTGTTTCTGATGGGTAACCAGTGTAACTCTCTGATTGTGTCCGAGGCGGATTGATATTTGGGAATTTTTCCCAGTAGCCTGGCAGCTGAGTTTTGTATAATTTGCATTTTGTTTAAAACTCCTTCTTGTGCATTGAGGAATAAAGCGTTGCAGTAATCCAAGGTGGACAATACAAGGGAAGTAACCAGGGTTTTACCATCTGTATCAGGAAGAAAGGGGAGGATTTTTTTGATGAGTCTTAGTTTGTGGAAGGCTGAGGAGGTGATCTGGTTAGCGTGTGGATGGAAAGTGAGGCGGTTATCAAAAATGACTCCCAGGTTTCTCACCTTACTGACAGGCTCGGGAGGCGAGCCTAATGAGGATGGCCACCAATTGGATGACCATTCCGGAGTCAGCGGTCCGAAGATGACTACTTCTGTCTTGTCGGAATTTAATTTTAGGCAATTGGAAGCCATCCAGCTCCCAATTGCTACCATGCCTGATTTAAGATCTTCCGCTATTTTATGGCCGTTGTTCTTAATGGCAAGGACCAACTGTGTGTCATCTGCATAGGTAGTAAGGCTCATCCCATGTGCACGAATAACATTGGCTAAGTCCGACACATAGATGTTGAAAAGTGTCGGACTTAGGGATGAGCCTTGAGGTACTCCACATGGCAGGGACAAGGTGGAAGAGTGAAAGGGTCCCATTGTGACCACCTGGGTTCTATTGGCCAGAAAAGAGGCCAGAAGTTTACTGGCATTTTCCTGGACACCCATGTTTTCGACACGGTCGATCAACGTAGCATGATCGACCGTGTCGAAGGCTGCCGATAAATCAAGCAGTATCAAGACTGCTGTACCCCCAGCATCGCGGATGGATCTAATATCATCCACCGCTTTGATCAGAGCCGTCTCCGTCCCATGGAATTGGCGGAAGCCAAACTGGGATTCATCAAGTAAATTATGTTGCTCTAAGAACGCGGAGAGTTGTTGATTCAGAGCTTTTTCAGCTTTTTTAGCCAGTACTGGTAGGCTGGCAATAGGTCGATAGCTCTTAAGTTCGTCCATGTCGAGATGTGGCTTCTTTAAGAGTGGTTTAATGAGGTTTTTTTTTAGAATATCAGGGTAAGTGCCTGTACTAAACACTGCGTTGCAGATAGAGGTGATGGCAGAAAGAACCGTTTCAATAACAGGTAGCAGTACTTTAAATGGACAGGGGTCAAGAGCAGAACCTGATCTAATGGTGGATATAATATCAGCAATCTGGGAACTAAAAATTTCTGCGAACTGAGAGTGGATGGGTCCAGTATGGGCGGCGGTCGACAAGTTGGGAGGGAGTTTGGTGTTATTAGCAAAGGCAGAATAGATGTCGTTGACTTTACTAAAGAAGAAGCTGGCTATGGCGTCACAGAGGGGTTGTGAGGGAGGTGGAGTCAGGTTTGTGGAGTATCCTGCTAGCTGCTTAGTAGTTTCGTACAGAGCTTTATTGGAGTTTTTGGCCATTTCGATTCTAACGCTAAAGAATTTTTTCTTGGCCTCATTAATCATAGTTTTATATTTGGCTACCGTTTCTTTATACTTAATTTTGGCTTCTACAGAGTAGTCTTTCCTCCAGTGCCTCTCCTTATTCCTACACTGTTGTTTTTGTTCTCTTAAGGCCTCCGAATACCAGGGGGCCGACGGGGTAGATCTATTGCGAGACCGTTGTTTAACCGGGGCCAGGGAGGATGCCGCCGAGCCCACCCACTCATAGAATTGGGAGGTGGCGGTGTTAGGGTCGGTTGATAGAGGGGGAGTGGATTTGGTTAAGAGAGTTTTCAGGCTGGAACTATCAATGTCATTCCACGCCTGGAAGGACTGTTGAGAGTTGGATGGTAGTGTTGAGGCTCCAATGTCTTGAATGGTTAGTGACGCCATGATGGCATGGTGGTCTGACCAAGTAACTGGAAGGATTTGAGAGACTTCTGGGAGTTGGTAAAAATGCCATCCAATATATGGCCCCCGTCATGTGTGGATGATTTGACCAACAATGGGAGACCAAAGGTGGTCATATCTCCTAGAAGCGCAGCAGTATCTTTGTCCTCTGTTTTGTCAAAATGAAAGTTAAAATCACTGAGGACAGTGAGGGAACTATCAAGGGCTGAAGATTCCAGAATGGACCTGAGGTTGGAAATGAATCCGGTCCTTGATCCTGGTGGACGATACAAAAGGATCCCATTAAAGTTATGGGAGGGAGTCAGTTTGATAGAAAATTGCAGAGCTTCACAGGATGGTAGTGAGATCATGTTGGTTCTGGCGATAAAAGTGTCACGTAAAATGACGGCAATCCCACCACCTTTCTTGCGTTGTCTGTCCAGTCTATGGATGGAAATGCCTTTTGGAGCTGCAATCACTATATCTGGATCGGACGAACTATCCATCCAAGTTTCTGTCATAAATAGTAAGTCTAAACTATTGTCCTCCATCAGGTCGGCTACGTCCTGTCGGTGTTTCCCGAGCGAGCGGACATTAATAAGGGCAAGTGAAAAAGATTTGGGTGATTTATACTTGGTGGTGGGGGGAGAATTTAGATAAAGGGGTATCTGTGATTTACAACAGGGACAGAGTACATAGGATGTACATCGTACATGAGGAGAGGAACCATGTGGGGCCCCCATGAGAACCATTCACAAAGCTACAGCTTGAAAGCCATTAACAAGTCCCCCCTGTCATCATCTAATTATTTTGAAGCATGAATATCATATTGAAGCACCAGCAACCGCCGCAGTCATTTCTGGACACAACAAGAGAAAAAGGACCACACCCCTTAAGGCATCATCACCCGTGAGAATTCCCTCACCTCAAATGTGAATGACCAAGTCCTGGTCCTGAGGAGAACCCTGAAATCAAATAGGGTTCTGAAATGTGTCGACCCCACCCAGCCAGCAATAATCACCACCAATCAACCGACCCATACCGAGTACAAACAGGACATTTAGGCCTGGTGTAACTGTTTAACTGCTTCGCTGGTTATGGCAGGTGTATGTAGTGAAACACATAACTGAATTGTACCGCCATTGTTCTGTATGTTAAAATAAGGACTGGTCTATTGTTTTGTCATGTTTGGTCATTTCCTAAGTATTTGTTATATGTCCAAAGTACTGTCACCATTGTGTTGTTGATATATGTTGGTACTAATTGTTCTTCTTTAAGACATGAAAGAAATATCCATCTTGTTTGTTCCACAAATAAATGAACAAACAAAAAGTGTGAGGAAAACAATATAACTACTTGAGAATCTAAGGTGGTTATTTATGAATGTATTTATTCAAAAACGTACGTCCAGACCTTTTTCTTGTTTCCAACTTTCTAAAAAGTGGCATTTTTAAAATTGAGGATTGAAATATGAATTTACCATTCAAGATGGTTTTAAATTACTCTGATACCATTCATGACTTTCCTACCTGCTCTCAATAAAAAATTAACACTTATTAAATGTAATAAGGTACCCAATGGTATGCTATGAAAGAGGCAGGCCTTGCAATAGTGACTACCAGGACAGGTCAGATTAAAAACGACATGTCCAACTTTTTTAAGTAAACTGCACCTTGCCCTATGTGCTTTTGAGAGCCTACCCTATAGGTGACTTATATGTACTCAACAGAATGGTTTACGCTTGGTAAAAGGTTTAGATTGACAGGTGGAAATGGCAGTTTAAAATTGCACCCACAAGCTGCACTGACAGTCCAGGGACAGGTTAAAAAAAGTCTACTTAAGTGGGTGGCTCAAAAAGTGCTGTAGGGACACTAATAGCATTTAATTTACAGGCCGTGGGTGTACATGCAATATTACTTTACTAGGTACTTGCAAATAAATTAAATGTGACAATGGGGTCTGTAGCCCAATTTTATCATGTTTTAAGGAATGTGAACAAGCAGTTTAGCACTGGTTAGCAGTCCTAAGGCCAACAAAAGCAAATTCAGAAATATAGTGGGGGTGAAGGCAATCAGCTTTGGGGACGACCACCCTAAGGCTGACTGGTCTAAAAAGCATTGACTTGTAACACACTCCATAATATTTTTCTCCTGGTGATGTTTAAAGCATGCACAACCCTGCAGTACACAGTATGAAAATGTCCTCTGTGATGAATAGGCACCCGCTCATATTACTAACAAACACCATGATGTGGCCCTCAATGTGATGTATCAAAGAACAAAATCTTGTAGCATGCCATATTATCTGTTTCTCAGTGTGAATGGTAAAACCACATGCAATTGTAATATACTAGGTGATATAGTCCTTATTGAATAGAAAAGAAATTCATGCTTGATAACAGTAGCTTTGATAACAGCACAAATTTGCATCAGACCTAATGGTGAGGTAATTGCTATGAGAATAGGGTCAGATGTTTAACACACAATATCATATGGTCCTCGTTGTGATGGATAACAGATCACACTTTTTTGACACACACTAAGATATGATCCATATGATGGCAATAGAAGCACAGACATATCAGGCACCTAAACATGTGTAAAACTCATAGCTACAGAAAGACAAACACCTATGTATCCCCATTTTAAAGATCAAAATAGGTTCAGCTCTACTCTTGCCTTCCAGGTCTTATCTGAGCGACCTCAAGTTCTTATGTTGAAGTTGACGTTTAACCAGCTTTTCACAATTTATGGACAGAATTTACTTACAAATTGTCAGATGCCATAATTAGAGTTGGATGAATGGGATACACCTTCACAAACGAGATGGAGATCCCGTCTGCAGTTTTACAAGGGCTACAATGCCTAATCCGGGCCCTACATTTTTTACCACTTTAAGAATATAGCACATGTGGCTGGAAACTGAAAAACAGCTCTTCACTTCGCAAATGTTCAAAATACCAACTGAATTGAGGATGCAGAACTACACAAATTCAAAGGGAAACACAGTGAAAAGATGGATATTTTAGCAGTTAGGAACTATTTTTTAAAGGTATTGTCTAAATAATACACTATTTGAAATCCAGTATGGTCAGTTAAATATACGCTGGATGAAATAAGAAAGCAGTGTTTGCTAAATGCATATGTATTTTGTAATAAATTGTCAGTCACATACGAAAGGGATCCAAATAAAGGCTGTTTTTTTTGACAAATATATACTGTACCAAATAGGAAGACACTATATGTAAAATATAATCTGGTCCTCATAAACAGCCTTGTATAAAAACACACACCGGTCCTCGTAAAGCTGTTTGCTGTCTTTATGTAGTGTGTAAAAATGGTCTTCATAACTCTTGGATACGGGACATATGCGGTCCTCATAAGGGGGTTATGTCAGAAAGTCTCAAAACTATTCCCATAATCGTTTTTTGAAAATCTGATATAACTTTCATGCTGTCATTATAGTATAAACATAAAATGTATGATCATTTTGATTCTCTGATGATCAGAAAGGGTGGCCCTCATAATGTAGGTTTTTTTCACTGGTCTTCATAGAGTGATATAAACATGTATGTGTGTGTGTGTGTGTGTGTGTGTGTACGAGAGGGTGGCATGCATGAGAGTGAAAA